>NW_005871203.1:343005-415558 GCF_000147115.1 Myotis lucifugus | reverse complement strand
CGCCTGGGAGCAGGAGGGGAAGCCCAGCAGGAGTGGCTGGGAGCAGGAGGGGAAACCCGCCACAGAGCCTGGGAGCTGAGGGGAAACCCGCCACAGCGCCTGGGAGCAGGAGGGGAAACCCAGCAGGAGTGGCTGGGAGCAGGAGGGGAAACTGGCCACAGCGCCTGGGAGCTGAGGGGAAACCCGCCACAGCGCCTGGGAGCAGGAGGGGAAACCCAGCAGGAGTGGCTGGGAGCAGCAGGGGAAACTGGCCACAGCCCTGTCACAGGGACAGGCGTCCTCTGGAGCCAGGCCGCTCTGAGCCTGTAGGCCCGTGCATAGGCCCAGAGCGGCCGAAGTCCGGAATGCCGGGCCTACGCTTGCAGGTGCCAAGCGGCCAGGGTTGGGGTGGGAACATCCCCAGGACCCAGGTACTCCAAGCTGGCGCACACCCAAGCGGCCAGGAACGGGGCGGGAACGTCCCCTGCAGCGAGTGAGCAGACAGCAGGGCCCTGCTTGCCACTGTCCGTGGCAGCGAGGGGCAAGCAGTCCCTTGCAGGGCCCCCACAGAGAGCAGACACCAGGGCCCTGCTTGCCCCTGCGGTGGCGAGCCAGAGAGAAGACAGCAGGGCGCTGCTTGCCCCTGACCCCAGCGGCGAAGGACAGGCAGTCCCCTACAGAGAGCAGACACCAGACCTACGGTGGCCTCAAGCAGGCAGGTCCGCAGAAAGCAGAGGACCATGGGGAGCAGGTCTAAGCCGTCAGTAGGACATCCCCTGAGGGCTCCCAGATTGGAGAGGGTGCAGATCGGGCTGAGGGACCCCTCCTTCCCCGTGCACGAATTTCGTGCACCGGGCCCCTAGTATATATATATATAAAAGGCTAAGTTGATTCACGCATGCAATACATAAAGAGCTCTTGCTGGAGCCAATCACACATGTGTGTTTCAATCTGTCATTGTTGATCATGAATTTGGTTGACACTTCTATTATAGAGAAAGGGCAAATAGCAATATTAACATATTTCTTCTAATTAATTTCCTTTCAATGTACAGGAATCAGTACACTGGGCCACTAGTATTCTGATAAGTGCAGAAAAATCATATGACATAAATAAATAAAGGAAATTAATATGAAAAAAAGGCTTATGAGATAAAGAGTGACTAGGGGTGGAGGTTGTGCCTTAGGTGATAAAGGTCAGTGTCTCCTAGGAGGTGACATTTGAGTTGAAAGCTGAACACAGTAAAAAGAAGGAGCCAGCCATGGAAAGAGCAGAGGGAAAAGAAGTGTGGCCAGCAAGGAGTGGTATGGCATTAACCTTTCAATAATGTGTCAATCAATATCTATACACAGCACATTAGCAACATACTATTCCATTATAGGGTGTCAAAGTACATATTGGTAAAAATTTAGGTTGCTCTAATTTTTTTTTATTTACAGCTATTGATATCAAAAAGTTCATGCTTTATAAGCTAATGAACATTTATATCCTTGTGCAAATATTAAAATGACAATTATTGCATTGGAAAGAAGATGTCTATAGTGGAATGCTAAATAAAAATTATCAAGTAGCATGTCTATCTGATTGCATATTTGTGAAAATAGGTATATCAAAATGTACATTTACAATACAAAATAACTTGTGGATGGGATACACGACAAAATAATAAACTAAAATTTTAACACTGCTTATCTCTGACTGGTGGCCATACAATGAATCATATCTTCTTCATTTTTATATTCTGAATTTCCTAGAATGGAAATGTATAACTTGTAACAACACATAACTATTTTTAAGGAAAAAAGAAGATTACAGAACAGTACCAAGTAGTTATTCCATTTTTTTAAAAAGAAAATAAGTTTTTCCTTTCTAGGAACATGGCTTGCAGATTGCTTACATGTTGACGTTGTTATCTCTAAGCTGTGAGACCACCAATGGCTGCCTTTTTCTTATTTGCCATGTATTCTCCATAACTTGATATCAACCTTATGATAGAAAAAAAATTGTCATAATTTTTTCTTATTATAAAAAGTAAATACCATACTTTTAGAAATGTTTTAAAATGCTGAAAATCTAAGGAAGCAATTAAAAGTATTTCCAATTTCTAATGATGACCAAAATTAATATTAAAATGTATATAAACACGCAAAGCTATTCACATGTAAAATTGCTTTATAAAACACATCACAGTGTAGTATACAAAGTTGTTCATAACATGAAAACAGTAAAAACATCGGATTTGGAATATATATCAGGGGTCCAACCTTTTCTATAAAGGATTAGATGGTAAATATTTCATGATTTACAGGCCATGGGCTGTCTTGCAACTGCTCAACTCCGCCATTGTAACAAAGAGCAGCTACAGACTGCCGTGTTCCAACAAAACTTTATTAATGGATACTGAAATGTGAATATCATATAATTTTCACATCATTAATTTTTTTTTTTAATTTTCAATCTTTGAGAAAGGAAAAAAAAAACCTATCCTTAGCTGATGACCTGTATAAAAGCAGGTGCTGAGCTGGACTGGGGCCCCAGGTCCGCCTTGAGTGGTTCATTTATTTACTTTCTCAAACTTCTTTTGCACACAATGTGACTCAGGCATAGTTCAGCACTCAGTCCCTGGTGACCTCGGACGACAACACCGTGCCACATCTTCAGCTAATCTGAAAATAAACTGCAGGCCGTTAGACTTGCCACAGGCATTAACCTAAAATGTCCTTCACAGGATCAAACCAGATTCCGATTTCATCCTGAAGAAGAATTTCTCTGGCAGACAATAGAGTCCCTAAACTTCCCAAGCAGTTCCTAACGGGCAGCTTTTAAACGGACACGAATGTCAGCGAGGACTGCCCCAAACAAACTATCGGCCATAGGTGAACTAAAACAACTCAAGGCTCCATCCCCAGTAGGGGACATGCAGGAGGCAGCCAATGGATGTTTAGTTCTTACATTAATGTTTCTTTCTCTTCCTCTCCCTTCCTCTTTCTGTAAAAATAAATTTTAAAAAATCTTAAAAGACAAACTATAGGGAGGACTTCTACCCAGTTGGGACATTATTATGAAAAACCTGGTGATTTTTCAAACTTTCCATTTTGGAAACTATATCTGATGAGGTATTTCAAAGGAATGGTAGGTGGCAACATCTAGCAATGAAAAAAACATAAGTAAAGATCATTTGATGTTTTTTAGGCTTCCATTAAATGCTCAGTTTCACATACCTCTGTACTTAATATAATGCAGGCAATGTTCGATAAGAGAAGTTTAGCAAATGCCATATAAGTAATTGTTATCTGATTTACAGAACTGTGTGTTCAGATACAAGGTAAATATGGCAGAGAGAGCCGGATCTCAGGGAGAATGCCTTTACGGTCAGTGAAGACAGTCGTAATTCAGGACACTTAATTATGATCCAAGATCCTCACAGATAGCCACTCATTGCAATGGAAATGCTTTATACAACATGAATATTTTTTAAGAGTCAGTTCCAATTTTGGACAAAGACGTTTTATGCAAAAGAATTTAGTGGTTGCTCAGATGTCAGTAGTTTGCCCTTTTCCCACTTAATAAAATACTATAAACATCTCTTACACAAGGGCCCTGGGAATATAGAATTTCAATATAAATACCCACTCTTGCTTTCAGAGTGCTTCTCAAGTTAGTAGACAGAACACTGAGTTCTAGAGTGATTAAGAATTAATTTTTTTCTATTCCTTTTTTCCTATTCTAATTTTGTATTCAGGACACATTAGGCGGCAGAGACTATAATGTTTTCTATTTCTGTCATTCGTAAATGACCTGAATGTGCTCACTCCCGGTACTATGCAGTTTTAGCAAGATACTCAGTTGTGTGTTGGTGAAGATGAGGTTGGTGGGATGGATCCTATTACTTAAATAGCGGCACATCTCCCCCACCCCCAGTGTCAACATCACATTTGAGCTTTGTTCTTTCTTTCTACTCAACTTTGCAAAGCTTGTGAAATAATCATAATAATTTTAAAATTTGTTACCTTGTGAAAAATGATCATGAAGTGAGATATAAAATTATAATAAAAGTTGTAAGTGGTTAATGATGAGATATTTTTATAGAAGAACATGATGTTTGATAGAAAGGAAATTTTGGGACAAACATAAGAAAATCCACAACCACTTCAATTTGAGAGGTTAAAGAGGACCACTGGGAGTATTGTTGATGATTGTCAATGATCTGCTGCTAACAGAGAATGCTATGATGCATGGATGCATGGATGGATGGATGGGTGGATAGATGGATGGATGGATGGATGGATGGATGGATGGATGGACGTATGGACGGATGTTGGGAAGCAACCCAAATGTCCTCAAAGGTGAATGGTTAAACAAACAGATACATCCATATTATGGAATACCACGCAACAACAAAAATGAACTAACATTGACATATGTAACAACCTTGATAAATCTTGAGTAAATTATTCTTAACATAAAAAGCCAGTCCCAAAAGCTCACATACTATCCAATTTTATTTATATAACATTCTTGAAATAACTAAGTTACAGAAATGGCAAACATTAGATTAGTTGGTGGCCTGAGGTTAGGGATGGAGGCATGCATGGGAGGAAATGATGGGGATATATAAGGGCACAGGAGGGATCCCTGTAGTGATTGAGACATTTTGAATCTTCAGTGTTTTAATGCCAAAATCCTGGTTATGCTATCATTTTACAGTTTTGCAAGATCTTAAAATCAAAATTTAATTTATAATAAATAAATGCATGAACAAATAAATGAGTAAAAATATGCTAAACATTTCACATGACATTCTCATATCTACTATTTTCTGAATCCTTTCCATATACCTCTCTCAAGTTAGGACTATAATCATCCCATTTAATAGATTTGGAAGCTGTACCTCAGGAAGTTAAGTACTCTTTCAAGGTCAACAAAGGCAAAACTGACACCCTAGCTCAGTGATGGCGAACCTTTTGAGCTCTGCGTGTCAGCATTTTGAAAAACCCTAACTTAACTCTGGTGCCGTGTCACATATAGAAATTTTTTGATATTTGCAACCATAGTAAAACAAGGACTTATATTTTTGATATTTATTTTATATATTTAAATGCCATTTAACAAAGAAAAATCAACCAAAAACATGAGTTCGCATGTCACCTCTGACACGCGTGTCATAGGTTCGCCATCACTGCCCTAGCTCATGGTTCCCAACTTCCTGCTCTTACCCATTCCACTTTCCTTCTCCAAAGTTTCCAACAAGTTGTGGCACCTTCCACACATGAGAACAAACAATGTTCAAAGTATGCCAGCCACTTAGCTTTAGTGATCTTGTGACTCTTTTTCTTATTGTTCAAGGAAAAAAATATTTAAGCAAAAAATATTTAAGCCAAATTTTATAAGATGAATTTTACCTAAATTGAGGAGTTGTCATAACTGAGAGAAATAGCTGTAACGTTGTTTTTAATTTATTGACTTTTCCAATTTTTTTTGTCTTTTGCAAATAGGTTTTCAATTCAACTATGTATTTTCATTCAAAAAAGTTCTTAAATTTATATTTAACATTTTCTTTAAGTATTTAAGGAGAGATCATGTTTTTGGCTTGATTAAAATAATACTAATTGAAAAAATACTATGCCTTATTGTTGGAATGCTTTCATAAAAGCAAAGCATTGAAAACAATAAACGATTCTAATAAAACAAGCATTGATGCATCTATCAACCAGAACACTGCCACCATTGACATTGGAAAATGCTATAAAATATCCATGGAAAATATAGTTTCTAATACAGCTCATGAAAATGTATGTACACTATAACTGGTATTATGCAAATTTGAAAAAATTCTATACATATTCATAAAAGTACATACACACAGAGAAAAAAAGGCTAGACAAATCATCTCCATCAAATGTTACAGCATTTGACTGAAGAAAATTTTATGTACTGCTTTATAATTTCCTAATTTTCCATTTTATTCTCCAAATCAAGCATATATCACTATTGTATGGTGGGGAAAATTACTTTAAAATATTACTAAGGTATGGAATATGCGCAAACCCACACAACCAACAAACAAGGAGTTCAGTTTCTGTTAATCAAGTGCCCACTGATATTTCATGATGAATTAGAACCATGCATTCAGGCCTGGGAGAAAACGGAAATAAAATTCCTCTTGAACTTTACACAGCGTGGCTGAGTAGATGGGCCTGAGAGGGCTTTAAAGTGACAGCTACTGGGATTGGGCACACAGCTAGGCTCCGAGACAGCCCTGCTTACCTTTTCTCCTCAAAGGACACCACTTTTCTGTTTCAGAGGACGTTATTTCTGTTTGACAAGCAGATCCATTTCAACAATACTATTAGCACAACAATACTTCTGATGAGCAATTTCAGCTGATGAGTGTTGTAGGCATTTACATAGATATTGCTTCCATTTTCTCCTACAACTGCTAAACAGGAGAATGGCAGAGTGTACCAGTCAACCCTACCTGCTGATAATCAATATATTTCGGGTATGATTAAAAAATCTTGGAAACTGTGGACCAGCAGTTTTCCTGTGGGAAAGTATCCCTGAATAACTCTGTACCCCTTATCATTTTAAATCTATTTTCTTTCTTTTTTAATTTTTATTATAATGCATCAGATTTCTTCTGGTCCTTTTATTTCATCCTTTCTCTGATCCATTAGTAAATATAAATGTTCTTCTCCCTCAAACTCAAAATATCAAAAAAAATTGATGTAGTCAACTGGTTATATCCCACATGATACAAACATGGTTAGGAAATGACCACCATAATATAAATCAAATGACAACTTCATAACTGAAAGATAGAACACAGTCCTGAATTTATTTAAAATTTCACTTCAGGGAAATCCTAAAGAGACATGCATGGGCTTTTCCTGAGTCACCAGGCCTGATATACTGACAGCATCATGTATTTTTATGATTAACTTCTGTTATTGTTGTTATAATCTTATACATTTGGACATATATTCCATTCTCCTTATCCAACCCCAAGAAATGGTGGGATCTCAAGCCCAGGAAGCAGACATGGAACAGGGGAGACATCTATAATAATAAAAGCATAATACGCTAATTAGACCAGATGTCCTCTGGATGTCCTTCCTTCTGGATAAAGCCCCAGTGGGTGGGGGTGCAGCAGAGACCCCAGGGCTGAGGTGGCAGCAGCGCCCAAGGCAGAGGCTCCTGGTTACAGTGGTGGGTGGGGGCCGGGGCTAAGGCCCTTGCACGAATTTCATGCACTGGCCCCTAGTATGGGCAAAAAATGGAACCAGAGAGGGGACATCTATCACACCATGAAGACTGTTTACAAAGACCTAATATTTAAATGTTAATAATAATTTTAAAAAGAAATAACTTCTCTTAAAATCATACATTCTTAAGCAAAACCCTGATCCTTCCAGACCTGAAGCCAAGTCTATAGCGACATCATGCCTTTCTAAGAACCTTCAAGTTTCCTGCTTACCCTCTGAGATCAACAACTGTCTCTCCCTCTCCATCCCTATGCTCAGGGTCAGAGGAATTCTGCTTACCACATGTTTTTGTGAATAAAGTTTTATTGTAACACAGCCATACCCATAGTTTATACAATATCTATGGACATTTTTAAATTACAGCAGCAGAGCTGAGAGCAGAGAACATTTGGCTTACAAGGTCATGAATATGTACAACATTGGCTAACTCCTTCCCTAAGCTCTAACTAAACTTTTGTTCCTTGAAAATCTAGGCTCAGTCCTGAAAATCTTTTCCCCCGGGATACTCTTCCCCCTGGCATTCTTCAAGTCTAGTTTCCTCTCATCTTTTAAGTATAGCTTTAATATGTCCATCTTTCCTTAAACTAGGTCTCATCTAGTATTTGTCTCAATGCCCTTGTCACAATTTACAATAATTTTATTGACTAATCATCTTTCTCCCCCTCTAGAATGTTATCTATAATTTTGTTTCCAATGACCAGAAACATATTTCAAATATGAACTGCTTACCAAATATATGTTGAATTAAGGGTAAGCACAGAGAACATTCTCAATAAAGAGTTGGGAGGTCTCCAATGAATATGAACTGAAGGAACAGAGAACAGAAAGACAAATAAAGAAGAAGATTTGCTCTAAGAGGAAATATAGTAGCTATGTCTCTACCTACAACTGCACACATTATCTCGATGCTAAAAATGTAAAGTCCTGCATTCCTTTCCTGGCTCCGTCACTCACCGTGTAATTCTAGGCAGCACTTTAAAGTCCTTTCGGTTTTAGAATTCACATCTGTAAAAAGAGAAATTTGATATGGAAGATCCAAAGTCCTTATTATTCTTAATTTTTGATAAATCAATAAAAGCTGAAGATGATTTTATACACTAATATTTAAGCACAACATAGTAAACAATTCTTGTTTTGGGGTGGCCTGTTTGCTTTGGAATAGAACCTTGATTTTTGCTCTTCTTTTACCATGCAATTCCTGTGGGTACACCTTACTCCCTAGCTCTGGCTGTGGGTACACAGACCACATCTGGTCAGTCAAAGGGTTCCATCTGCCAAACATATCAGTGGATCTTTATGGGTAAAATAACAAAGATAGGTCAACAAGACTCACTTATAGACTTCAGAGAAAACAACTAGAAAGAGCTCACTTGCCACCAGGATCATGAGCTACACAATAATCTATGTCTGTAGTTGCCAGGGAGCCCCACGGGGATAGAGCTGGTCTAGAAAGGAGTCAACAGATACCACAGAGAGAGGCAGGAAGAGAGACACCCTCTCAAAACCCTTAGGCCCCTGGGAACCAGCCTCTCCTTGACTTGGGCCACATTAGAGTTTTACATCATGTGGGTTGATAAGTCCCTTCTTTGCTTAAGTCACATGACTTCAATCTCTTTGACTTTTAACCAAGAGTCTTGGACAACACATTCAGAAAATTTCTGCCATTATGTGTGGATTTCTTTCTTAAAGGATATTTTTTCTACTTGATATTTAACTCTCTCCTCCCTGCTTATTTCTATTCCTCCCACTCTCCTTGACACTTCTCAGTCTCTGACATCTGACCATTGGCAAAAGCTTCAGTCAATGGAAGACATAAAACTGGATGTGTAATTAAATATTTTCTTGTTCTAAGGATCTGGATATCTATCAACAGTAATTATCTTATGTAAATCATTAAAAATAATTGAGTTGCTAGGAACAAAAACATCATCACTGTGCCATCAATCTCATATTAAAAAGGAGATAGCTCGGCCCATTCTGTTTAAGCTGAGATAAAAAGGAGCCCAGGATGTTTATCTTTCTACCTTTAAAGAGATCCAGTAGGGAGAAATCAAATCGCACTGTGATTATTGAACATTTGGGCACTCCAAACCGCAGGCTTGCTGGGCTCCCAATGTTCTGAGTTGGAAACTTATCAGCACTTAACCAGTAAAAGTAGAGATTGACATACAATTAAAATTAGACCGGCTGGTCATGACACAAAAAAGCAGCGATCCCAAGAGGACTTTTTTTGTGTAGTTTACATTTTACACATTTCCCCCCATATCTCATCTGTATCATTTCCCTCAGTTGGCACATTTAACTGGGCTGGGCTGAGCTGAGCTAGGTTCTAGGCTGTTGGTTGAATTCAGGTCTTCCCTGCGTGTCTTCATTATTCAGGGTCCAGCAACAACCGAGGGTGTGGTTTGTTTTGTTTTGTTTTATTATAAAGATTTTATCAATCATATTTGAGTTCTTAAGGAGTTCCTTTCCTAGACATTTTAAGAAGTTTTGGGTCTCACTTCAAAGATGTTTTCTTTAAGGCTGAATTTTTTTAGAGCAGTTTTAGGCTCACAGCAAAATAGAAAGAAAGGTCCAGCGATTTCCCATATGCCTCCTGACCTCACACATGCACAGCCTACCCCATTATCAACTTCCCGCCCCAGAGTGGTACATTTGTTACAGTCAATGAACCTACAATGACACATCATCATCGTCCAAAGTCCCTAGTTTACATCAAGGTTCATTCTTGGTGTTACATATTCTATGGGTTTGGACAAATGTATAATGACATGTATCCATCCTTATAGCAAAAATCATAGCATTTTCGCTGCCTTAAAAATCCTCTGTGCTCCAACTATTTATTCCTTCCCACCTCCCCAACCACTGGCAACCACTGATCTCTTTGCTGTTTCCATAATTGTTGTGTTTTTTTCCCTTTCCATATTGTCATTGAAATAATTCAGCATGTAGCATTTTCGGAATAGTGTGTTTAACTTACTAGTATACATTTAAGGCTCCTACATGTCCTTTTATGGCTTTATAGCTCATTTCCTTTTAGTGCTGAATAATATTCCATTCATTGTCTGGATGGAACACAGTTTTTCCATCACCTACTGAAGGAGCTCTTGGTTGCTTCCAGGTTTTGGCAATTATAAACAAAGCTGCTATAAACATTGTAGCCAGGTTTTTGTGGTTACATAAATTTTCAATTCCTTTGGGTAAATACCAAGGAGCAGAATTGCTGGATGTTCGGTTTTGTAAGAAACTACCAAACAATTTATACCATGTTGCATTCCTACCAGCAATGAAGACTTTTTCTTTCCATGGTAAATCATTGAACTATAAGAGAAAAAGCCACACTGTGCAAATATATTTAAACCTTGGTTTGCACCATTAACTTTAACATTCCATGGTCAAAGCAAGTTACTTGGCCAAGCCCACTGACAAGGAAATTCACCCCACCCACACAAAGTCATGAAAATGGTTGAGAAATATAATTCTGTGACAGGAAATGAGTGAACTCGTGACGCAATCTACAATGGGAGGTTTCGGGAGCATTTTTGAAGATTTCCATGTCTCTCCAGGACAATTTGACTTATTTAACTAAATGGAAAACTCTTGACGGGCTGACTAAATATAATCCACCTGAATATTTTTGGAGCTTAACAATATTACTGTTTTTCAATATATACTCTTTGACAAATAATATAATTTCCATCTTACTACAAAATGATTTGCAGATGAAGAAAAGCATTTGGAGGCAGGAGGGGCAAATTAGCTTCTACCCGTTTATCGATTACTCGCTTTCAGACAGTATGATAAAGTGCTTGAAAACTAGTTTCCAGAGTCAGAACACCATTCAAATCCTGGCTCTGCCGTTTACTAGTTCATTCCTTCTAGTTAGTTAACCAGTCTTTACGAATGCCTTCTGCCAAATGGTGATAATGACATAACCCACGTTTGGTGGGCAGAGTAATGGCCCCTCAGAGATGCCCACCCTCTAATCCTTGGAACCTAGAAATGTATTAGGCCACATGGCAACATGGATTTCTGATATAATTCAGGTTACCGACCAATGACCTTAAAACAGTGAGGTTATCCTGGATTATCTCGGGGGGGGGGCGAGGTAGAGGGGAGGCCCAAGGGTGAGCCCTTAGAAGCAGGGAGCACCGGGAGCTGCCGAGATGTGGCAGAGGCAGGGGTTCCAGGGGGGAGCGGATGTGACACCCCGTTGCTGACGCAGAGCTGTGCAGAGGCCTCTGGACGAGGAACGCGGATGGGTTTCAGGGCGTGGAGGGCAGCCCCACTGACAACCAGGAAGAAACGGGGACCTCATGTCTACAACCACCAAGAAATGGATTTTGCCCAACACCTCAGCGAGCATGAGATCGGAATCCTTCCCCAGAGCATCCAGGGAGGAGCGCCGCCGGAGCACCCCTTGGTGGTGTCCGGGTGAGGCCCCCGTCTGCCTACAGACCTACAGAACCAGGAGACGGTAAAGGGTGTATTTTTAAGCCACTGGACTTGTGGTCATTTGATTGGCAACAATAGAAAACGGTGAGAGTTCAGCGATGCAGCGCTCCAGGCGCTCCAACCCTGTGAACGGCCTATTTATGTGTATAACTTCCTGTGATGCCTTGTGTTTCGAAACATCCAAACTGAAGTACAATTTCTCAAACTCTCCTGGCATGAAAATATCATTAGCAGAAGTTGTGGGTTCCAGCTAATTAGCGAGGGTACCTAACAAGGCTCTGTCTGTGTGTGTGCGCGGGCGCGCGCAGCCTTCTGGTGTCTGGCTGCACAGAAAACAAGTTGCTGCAAAGTCAACCACTGTAACTTCTCATTAAGTTTCCCTGGTGACCAGCCATCCCGAAAGCCTCCGCCTTCCTTGAAGTGCAAATGTTACATTTCTCACCGACCACCCTGACAGGACGAAGAGATGCTACAACAGGGTTAGAGAATTTAGGAGAGAGGGACACCATTTTCTGCACGTTTCCTCCCAAACCTCTTTCTCTTACCTTGATTCCTCTTACCCCCCTCTTTGCTTTCTTCCCCATAAATCCCTCATATTGGGAGCTTATCCAAAGAATGACACATGAAAGGTGAAAAGATGGATTTGAAAAGCCTAGAGTCAGAGTAATTTGCTTATAGAAGAAGAAGAAAAAAACCCTCAAAATATTGAGTCAGTAAATGCTGGTTTGAGAGCCAAGGATACTTGCAAACTAGGTTATTCTTGCCTTCCTCCAAGCAGGTGCGTGTCTTTCAAATGATGAAAACATCACTCCCCTCTCAAACAGACGGGTAATTACATGCGAGAAATGGCCGTGGACAGCCACGCCCAGGGAAGAAAACCAAGCTGCTGTTGCTTCTGATGAAGCATTTGGCGGCCCTGATCAAAGAATCCCACCACCGTGCACTTTTAGTAAAAGAAACTGCTTGCTGGTGTGGGGAGTGGGTTCCATAATAACTGTGCCAACCGCATTATCCATCTGACGTGTGTGGGGTGTTCAGCAACGCAGTGCTCCAAGTGGGGCTTAGAATAATCACCCTGCCCCTTGGTTAGCAAATTACAATTGTGTTGGGGCATCCATAGGACCGGGAAGGATGTTTAGTCCTAGTAACCAAGCCTGCCCTGCCGCGGGACTGAAATCATAGTTGGGAAGGGACTGCTAAGGGCTTTTATTTTCAATTACTCTTACCTGAGTTATCACAGTTTGGGTTCTGGACAAACAATTGCCATGGCAACCATTATCTCTAGCAATTGGTATTCTTTGCTCATTTTGGTCTCATTTTTGCAAAGCATTAGTGTGTTTTGTGTTAATTTATTTTGACCAGTCAGTTCTACTCACATGCAGCCATGATTAACAGCCCCTATCGCATTGTTACTAGGTTTTTAATGCCCGTGATTTGGCCGTGCACAGTGAAGATGGCTTCTTTTGTTAACTGCGAATTAAAATGGACCTGTTCACAGATCTGCTTTTATCACTGAAGTTTCCTTCAAAATGATTGAAAAAGGTGGGCCGTCTCGACGTACCATCTCCCAGCGCTTTGTAGTCGAGAACTGGCGAACAGGGCTGGCCTGATCCGTGCGTCTTTTAAGGATGAAATTGAAAGAAAAAAGTATGAATGCCTAACCAGGTTCCAGTAGCCTTTCCTCTAATCAAAGGGCCGGCCACATGGATCATTGCTTTCCCAGCTCCCCACCCGTCTCTCTGTCTCTTTCAGATATAAAGGAGCAGCGTGCTGAGATGCGTCCCTTAAAGGCCTTTAATTTCAACTTTCCTGTACTTTTATGAGAAATAATTATGCATTCTTCTAACCCTTTATCTTACCAAAAAAGTTACTGTGGCCTTTAGTGCTACAATTAGAGCATACAAGAATAAATGCATAGCTCATTTCCCGCCGGATGAATTATGGTTCCTCCACATGTATTTCTCCTCCTGACACAGCACAAGGAAGTCGGTTCTATTTGTTCCCAAAGGCTGTGGCGTAGATACAGGGTGTGGGTGTATTTGCCAAAATACATCAAGCACTATTCCGATGAGCTCAGTGCAATGCTCTGTGCCGTATCTAATTTAATTTAATCCTTGCAATCTCCATTTTACATGGGAGGAAAGGAAATTTAAGTAATTTTCAACTGTGGCATGTCTCAGCATCACCCAGGTGGCTTGTTAAAGCTCAGAGTCTGCATGTCTTGGTGGAGGCTGAGAGCTTGTATTTCTAGTAAGTTCCCAGGAGATACTGAAGCAGCTGGTCAAGGTTCCACATACTTAGAAAAATGGCACCATAATATACTTGTTTAAAATATTTAATTCGCTTCCAGCGTAATAAAGGTCACAGATTCTCCCTAAGATTCAAATATGCCAGGCAGCAGTCAGCCTGCAGACCATCCCCAGGGAAATCCATCCCAGCAGAAGGAGAAAGGCAAGATGAACCGGCCCCAGAATGAAGAGTTTACAAAAGAGGGACAGGTGACCTTGAGAAAGAGGTGGGATCTCTCAGGTCTGTCTTCTGACCCACTCCCCGTGGACCCCTGTCTATATTCTCTGGAAAGCAGGAGGCTTTAAGGAAAAATCTGCCAGTTCAGTGGACCCCAAGAGTCTCTTCCTTGGCGTCCTTCTACATCAGAGTCGGGTATAAAGGGAAAGGGGCTCTTTCCCAGCCCGTCCCCCAGCCTAGAGATGAATGAAGTTTTGAGATTCAAAGGCAGTGCCTAGCCGAGGGTTGGTGCATGAGCAGTGGCTGCCAGCAAAGAGGTAGGAGATGCTCGGCAGGAGACAGAAACTTCCAAAGGCCAACACAGTCCCACCCAATGGGGGCTCAGAAAATATGGTGAAAATCAGCAAATGCTTAGAGGGAGACATGGTTGCCCAACAGACACAGAAATATCTGCTGAATATCCAGAATCATTTTGACAACTCTGGGCAGAAATGGAGTCTCTGAGCATGAATGAAACCACCCTAAGACTAATTCACAGTCAATTTACTTTTTTTTTTTTTTTACTCAGAAAATAATCCGTGAGTACCTGTTATACTTCAGACATTGTGCTACGTGGTATAAAAAGAACCACAAATGAAGACATGGGTCTGTCTTTACAAAAAGACACATTAAGAAAATAATTAGAATATGTATACCCCACATAGGATATCACTGGCTGTTCAGGGTCAGAAACAGATGGGGAATTATGAGCACAGTAGACGGTAAAAGGAATTCTGGGTTGGAATGCCTTGTGAAGAAAGGAGGACAAGGAAATGGTCACAAAGTGAAAAGAGATAGAATTGTTTTGTGTCCAAACAATATGTCTTGGTGGGATGTTGGGCTCCTTAAGACCCGTCCTTTGCGGTGGTGATGTCTGAAGGTGGCAGAACGGGGCTGAATGGACATAGATGGGCTATTTGAATGAGAAGCACCAGAGCTAAGTTTGAATTAATCTCCTGACTTTAGGGGAATGGTTTCCAAGATCTCACGCAGGACAAGGTAAGAATATCTCAAGTAGGAAGGGTGAGTTCTGCGTGTCTTTCTTGGTTGCTTTCTCTTCATAGTGGGGTTCCCTCTCCACATAATTTCCCTGCATGATCTCACCTCCTCTGTGGGTGATGACTCCTATATTTGCAGAAGCCCTACTAGCTGTCACTGTTCTTCATGAAAAGCCTGAGGCCAGTCTGCTAGCCTTCCTCCACCTTGTACCCACACCTTTAGGAGCACGTGGCCTCCAGGTGGCTGTGGGGGAGAATCCCTAAAGAGCCTGCAGGTACATTTTTAAAAGTCAGACCTGACAATGACTTTCATTATTTCTTCTCCATTAGTCAGAACCCAGTTATATGATCCCTGTCTAGCTGCAAGGGATTCTGAGAAAATATGCATTTAATTATCACGAACAGTCTGCCAGAATGCTTAATCTATGCCTCCACCCTTGACAACTGACCTTATACCTGACTCCCAAATGGGCATCATCTTCTCAGAAGCTAGCCCTTTCTTTGCATTCCACTTCCAAATACATACTACCACAGTCTCCAATTAGAAATCCCGGATTCTTTCTTTCCCCTCCCCAAGTCCATCCAAAATCATTCCATTTTCTTACAAACATAATAATGTTTAAACATCTAAGGCTGTTCATCAAGAATATTTTTTTCTTTTTTTGTTGTTTTTCCTTTTTTTTTGTTTTCTTTTTACCAGAGTTACTAGGCTAGAATGTGGAAGCGACAGACAAGTTGGGTAATCCCAAAGGTTTGTTCTTTTTAGAACAAAATCAATCATTATGTAAATTAGCTAGAACTCTCTATTGTAGCTGTTTGTATATTCATTTTATCTCTTTCAATGAACTTCAAGCTACTTCGAGTCTATGTAAGTCAGCATACAGCAGAAAACAGATGGCTTTCTCAGATTAAGATAAATTGAGGAGAGCTTAATGAAGGATTTATTTACCAAGTTGTGGGCATTGTGTAAGGAAACTGCACTAGTATCCCAGGCTAGTTAAAACAGAGGTGTTATCCAAGATCAATCTACATGGAAGAAAGCGGGGAGCAGATACACAAGGCCAGACAGAGAGAGTCCTGGCAAGAAGGCTGCCTGGAGGGGAGTACAAGACCATGGGACCCTGCAGGGATCAAAGGGAAATAACTACTCAACCTCCTACTTCTTCCTCTCTGTTATCATCTTTTTTGGTTCCTCATTAGCTGAACACACACACACACAAAGAAAACCTAGAGGACAAGAAAATATAGTTTATAACTTTTTATTATAAGATAATTTTAGGTTCACATACGGTTGTGAGAAATAGTACAGAGAGATAACATGACCCTTTACCCACTTTCTCCAATGGGAACATTTGGCAAAACTCTCATACCATATCAAATACAGTATATTGAATTTATACAGTCAATATTTAGAACATTTTTATCACCACAAAGATCCCTAATGATGGTTTTTATAGTTATATTCATTCCCCTCCCACCCAAACCAATGTAGTAACCCTTGGCAACCACTAATCTATTATCTGTTTCTATAATGTGGTTACTTTAAGAATGATATATAAATGGAACCATGTTGTACCTAATCATTTTTGCTCAGCATAATTCTCTTGAGATTCAGCTAGGTTATCACATGTAACAATGGTCCATTTCTTTTTATTACTGAGCATTCCACGCTGTAGAAGCATCACAGTCTGTTTATTTATTCATCCACTGAAGCATGTCCAAGTATTGTGTCTAGTTTTAGGCTATTGTAAATAAAACTGTTATGAGCATTTGTGTACAGCGTTTAGTGTGAACATGAGTGCTTATTTCTCTGGGTAAATGCCAAAAGTACAGTTGTCGGGTTGTATGATACTGTCACACTCAGTATTTTTTATGCAGCTGCCAGACCTTTTCTTAGAATGGCTGCACCAATTAAATCCCAGAAGCAATGAATGAATGATCCAACATCTGTACATTCTCACTAGCATTTGGTGACTTACCTTGTTGTTTTTTTAATTTTACTCTGATATGTATGTAGTACTATTTCACTAGAATAGTCTGCATTACCCTATTGGCTAATAAAGTTGAACAAGTTTTCATGTGCCTATTTGTCACCTGTATAACCTTCAGAGAACAGTCTCTTCATGTCTCTTGTGTGTTTGCTAATTGGTTTGTCATTTCTTACTCCGAATGTTTGAGAGTTCTTTATATATTTAGATTCTAGTCTTCTGAAATATGTAATTTTTCAAAGTCAGTAAATATTCTCTAATAGTTTCCTGCTTTCCTTAACAGGACATTTCACAAATAAAAGTGTTTAATTTTTACAAAGTCCAATTTATCAATTTTTCCTTTTAGGGAGTGTGCTTGCAAAAAAGGGCTAAATAAGAGGGAATATATATCAGTGTCAGCTCCATGAACGTTCACTTATTTTTCTAAAGAAAAGCAAACACGGGTTCATATATTTTTCTAATTAAAAACATTTGAATCATAGTTCCATGAACTATAACTGTGTAAGTGTTATGCTTTGTGTTCTACATTATGAGGTAACTTGTTAAAAATCCTTTTGGTAACCAAAGAGCTTATATGCATAACCCATGGACACAGTCAGTAGTGTGATGAAGGCCTAGAGGGTGTGGGGGCAGGGTGGAGGGGATCAAGGTCGGGGGAAAAGAGGACATCTGTAATAATTTCAACAATAAAGATAAACTTAAACAATCTTTTTGGTAGTGTCTGCATCATTTGGAGGTGTATATGCAATTTTTTAAAGAAAAGAAACAACATAAATGATGATCTTAAAAGTTCAAATACTATGAAATGGTGTCAGAAAATAATCTGTATCCTTGTAAAAAGATCTTTATTTTTTATGTCCTTATAGCCTTTATATTGGCGGAGTATCCAACATAATTTCATGCAGACATTTTGACCTAACAGAGCTAGAGACAAGCTTGCAGCAGATGAATTGCTGTTGGACTCTACCCAAAGATGTATTTTCTCATTGATTTTTTTTCTAAAAACTTCACTTCTTATTACAATTTCTATTTTCACTTTGTCCCTTAAACATATTTTGGGCTCAAATAATAATATTGGAAGTCACAGGCAAGGGAGGCTTGGAAGTTGGGTCTCCTCACACAAATTGGAAAGTGTCATGCAGTGTCCTTGCTGAAGGAGAGAAGGGAGAGGAGCTATCTCTTTGGATGGACTTTCTGACAATACCCTTGACCATGTAACACAGAGGGATAAACCACAACCTATAACTAGTTTATTGCACATGCTTTCACATGCTTTATAGGTATGGACACCTCTTTGCAGATGGCATGCTTTTCCCATCATCAATAAATATGGGAAGAGACCTTTTTGAATAGGGGTTTGTATTCTCAATGACAGTTCAGGCTCAATGCCATTCTCTACTAATAAATTTCCCTGGGCTAACAAAGAAGTAGAGGAAAAAGCCATTTACAATAAATAAGTTCTTATTATCCTACGTGTTCCTTCTCAGACATTACATTGATGTGGGCTAGCAAACAATTCAATAATGTATGCTTCCAACTCTCTAATCATTAAAAAATGACCATTTCAAGAAAATGGATTTTTTGTTTTAGCTGAAATATACTTCCAACTATCATTATTAACTGAATTGAAATCATACAAGTGTGAAATAATAATTCATAGGGAATATCAAAATGATGGCATTTAGAACACACCTTTAAACTGACAAATTCCAGGGGATGCAAGATGGTGGCGAAGTAGGTGGATGATACACTCACCTCCTCCCAGGACCAAACTGGAATTACAACTAAAATACAGAGCAATCAACCTGAATAACCAACTGAAGACTAGCTCAGGAGAAGTCTTATAACCAAGACTTTACAGAAGATGCCACATTGAGACTGGCAGGAAGGGTGGAGATGGAGAAAGGGCTGGCCCTGCTCCCATCACTAATAATCAGAGAGATGCAAATTAAAACCACAGTGAGATACTAACTCACATTTGTCAAAATGGCTATCATCAACAAATCAAGAAACAACTGCTGGCAAGGAAGTGGAGAAAAGCTAACCCTCATGCACTGTTGGTGGGAATGCAGATTTCTGCAGCCACTGTGGAAAGCAGTATGGGAGTTCCTCAAAAACTAAATGAAACTGCCTCATGACCCAGTGATTCCACTTTTGGGAACATATCTGAGGAAACCTGGAACTCTAATTAGAAAGAATATTCACACCCTTATGTTCATTTCAGCATTATTTACAATAGTCAAGATTTGGAAGAAGCCCACGTGCCCATCAGCAGATGAGTGGATAGGAAAGCCATGGTACATCTACACAATGGGATACTACTCAGCTGTACAAAAGAAGGAAATCTTACTCTTTGCAACAGCATGGATGAACCTGGAGTAGTATGCCAAGTGAAATAAGCCAGTTAAAGAAAGATAATTACCATATGATTTCACTTATATGTGGAATCTAATGGACAAAATAAACTAACAAACTGAGCTGTCTCTAGAGACCTCCCAGTTTGGAAGGAGAAACAACACATGGAATAATAATTAAAATACCATGTGCTGAGAAGCATAACTGATATCTGCAAAGTGTGTGGGGCTCATGGACTCGGTCTTCCGGTCAAGTCAGGTAAGGCTTCCCAGAGGCAGTGGCATAATAAAGAATAGTGCAAAACCTGTGCAGGCAGGTTCTAGCCCTCCCTCCTTCTTTCCCAGAATAATTCCAAAGACAGCAGCCCAACAGCACAATTCTTTAGGATGATTCAACTGCCACCCCTAATAGCATCTCTAAGGAAAGCAATTAACTAGCAATTTTCCTTTATTATTTCACTCATCCACATAATTAAATCTTCTTAACATACTTATTTCATAGTATTTTATGAAGAAGAAGAATGCAGTGTTACTGTATACTAATGATAATATAATTAGCCGCCATTTCACAGGCTTTGATGTATTCTTTCAAAAAATGATTCTAAAATACAACTTTAATGTGAGGTCAAGATTGCACCAAGCCTGTTCTCTAAAATACGACTGCTTGTCGCTATTTCACAAAGGAGAAATGCCTTAAAAGGTTTGCCTTAGATTCCTCTGTCTTCAAGGAAGATATAAAGGTTTACGTGAATATACAAAAAATCTCACAGGTTCTCCAAAAATCACTCGTAAGGGATTTTGTCAGTTTTTCCATTTGGCTTTAAATATTATTATTGTCATTGTACTATCTTTATTATATTATGTCAATGTATATACACATATATAGGCATATATACATACTTCTGTATGTCTAAATCTTTTGTATATATTATATTATTTCAATTATATTATTTCATGTATACACAAATATAAACACATGTACACATGGAGTTATATATGTGGTATACATACATAGCATATACATATACATACAGGGTGTTCCAAAAATGAATGCATGCACACTTTAACCGCTGATAGCTCAACTTTGAAAATGAAATGTATTTTAATAAACACTGCCTTTATAATTATTTAAAGTGTGTGTATACATTTTTGGGACACCTTACATATGATTAAATGTATGTGTCTACATCTATACATACAATAAAAAGCCCTTTAATCTTAAAAAAAACTAACAAATTCCATGGCAGGTGGTGATTTTTTGTGATGTAAAACTTGATAAAATTGAACCACATCAGTTACCTATATTTTTTCCTTTTCTAACACAGCTTTATTGAGGCATAATTGACATACAGTAAGATACACATATTTAAAGTGTGTAATTCGATGTTTCTACATCTGTACAAAACTGTAAGTGCAGAGAAATGTTTCCATCACATAGAAAAGTTACCTTGAACCTCTTTTTGTTCTCTCTCCTGTGGCTCTTACCTCCCTGTCCACAGGCAACTAACTATGAATCTATGTTCTATCACTATAGTTCAGTTTACGTCTCCTAATATTTGGTATAAATGGTTACTCAGTATGTATTTTTTTCTGTTTTGTCTAGTTTCTTCAGCTTGAAATTATGATATGAGATGCATCCCTGTTGTAGCAATATCAATAGTTCATTCCTTTTTCTGTTGCTGAGTAATATTCCATTATATAGATATACCAAAGTCTGTCTAGCTATCTCGCTATGGAAGGGCATTTGGTTTGCTTCCAGTTTCCACAATCAAAAATAAAGCTGCTACCACATTTATATACAAGTAGTTTTCCCATCATATGATTTCATTTCACTTGGTTAATACATAGGAGTAGAATGGCTGGTTTTATGAAGTTGTATACTATTTGACATTCTCACCTACAGTGTGAGAATTCCAGTTTCTCATGAACTTAGATGCAAACACTCTTAAAAAAATGTTAGCTACTCAAACCCAACAATATGAAAAAATTATGATACACCATTATTCTGGAAATGCAAGTTTGGTTTATCATTTGAATTCAATCAATATAATTCACTTAGTCCATTCATTCATTCAACTAAGTTTTACTGACCACCTACCCTACGCCTGAAACTAGACTAGACTTTGGTCATACAGCCGTTTAAAAATTTACAAAAATATATGCATTCGCATAGGTCAAAATGTGATGGAGTCAGAAATATATTACGAGAAATTGATAATATATCAAATAATAAATGCTACCCATGTAAAAATGGCAAGGATGGAAGACAGAGGCAGTGGTTGCTCGTGTAGATGGAGTGGTCAGGACAGGCTGCAAAGGGAAGTAACAGTCAAGCAAACATTAAAAGAGACATGGAAGCAGGTCATGTGGATTCCTGGGGAAAGTGTGTTCTAGGTAGAAAGCACAGCAGCACAAAGAAAAAGGTGTGCCTCGGTGCAGTGATGCTGAAGTCCAGTGAGCCAGAGGAATAACAACAGGAGGAGATGAGATTGGGTAAAGAGTGCTGAATAAAATAATTTAGGCTTTGCATAGGCCACCTTAGGATTTTGATTCTTACTCTTTTATTGTGAGCCTTGGAAATGTGTTGAACAGAGGCTGGCATGACCTGACGACACACATTACAAAGCCATCATTCTCTTGCAGAGTTGAGAAAAGTCTATAGGAGGCTAAGAGGAGAAAATGAGGAAAAATCCCTAAGGGGATACTGGTAGAATCCAAATAAGAGATGACTGTACCTCGTACCAGAGTCTTTGCAAAAGAAGTAATAAGATGTAGTCAGACTTCAGATATATTTTAAAGCTAGAGCAAACAAAATATTTTTTTCAAATATGATGTAAGTTGTGATGGAAAGAGAAAAGATTCAAGGATGATACCAAGGTTGTTGTTTGGAAATCCAGAAGAGTTCTTATTTACTGAAATATTGAAGGTTGGACAGATTTTGAAGGACTATCAAAAATTTGTTTTTGGACTCGTTATACTTTAGAGAAATTTGAGAGCATTAAGTGAAAATATTAAGTAGGCTACTGAATATTCAAAGACAGAAGTTTAATTTGGAATATAAATTCAGTATTGATGGTATTCAGTGTATTGATGGTATTTAAAGCCATGGGACCAAATTAAATCATTTAGGAAACAGTGTTCATAGACACAAGGTGAGAGAAACAAACAACAATACTTCTGAAATCATTTAAAAGTGGAGGTGTCTTTGGGGCAAGAGCTGAAGAATAAACACTGAGACCTCAACTACGTGAGGGTGAGGCCAGTGAAAAGGGAGAGAGGAGAGTATACTGCTTCCAAACCCAATTTTTTTTAAGTATGTCAAAAGTTGAGAGTGGTCACTTTCCATTCAAAACTTATTCTGAAATGTTTTGCAAACCCAATTAGCCATTTCTCCTAGCATTTTAATACAGATGGAAACTAGTCTGTTTCACCACCTGTGGCAGGCAGACAACTATGGCTCCCATGTTCTCTGCCCCACATGTTTTCTTCAGTTCTGTAATTCTCTCTTCTTGACTGTGCATGGGACCTGTGAGTGGCTTCTCACAAGTAGAATATGGCAAAAGGATGTCACTCCTGCAATTACTTTAAATTTTATATGACTCTGTCTTGTTAGCAGACTTTCTCTTGGCCCCTGCTGACTTGAAGAAAGATGCATGTTGTAGCCGGCCATGAATAGGGCCACAGGTCAAGGAACTGAGTCTCCTTAAAAAGAAAAAGGTGACATCTGACCAATAGCCAGCAAAAATCTGAAGCTACCAGTCCTACAACAATGCCAAGGAATTTCATTCTGGAGCTACCTGAGTGAGTCTGTAAGTTTGCACTTCTCCAGTCAAGCCTCCAGATGAGGACACAGCCCAGTTGACACGGATTGCAGGCTGGTGAGACCTGATGTGGAAACACACCTAAGCCTTGCCTGAACTTCTGACCCACAGAACCTACAAGACACCAATTGGTGCTGCTTTAAGGCACTCAATTTGTGGTACTTTGTAAAACTGCAATGAAAACACAAACAAAACATGAATATGCCATCCATTTGAGTTTAGGAATAAGTCATGTTCCCCATAGCCATAGGCCCACATACAGTATACTTGCCTTGTGAACCATCTTGGCCCTGGTCCAGGGCTGGATCTCTAGGCAAAGTCCATCTCTATTTCTAAATGAGTCTTCTGCATAGAACATCCCATTTTTCCCTCTTGGAAACACAGCTAAATTGGCCTCAATCCAGTTGTGCCTCACAGCATTAACCCATCTGCTTCTGTTAGACTGATATCCTCCTTAAGCCCACTTCCTTTCAATGGCTTTAGTCCACATTTGAGCTGGTCAGGTCAGACTGTGACTAGAACTCACCTCCCTTTTCAGAGTTTGACCTATTGCCTGGAATCCCTGACTGCTAACACTTGCCTCCTAACTAGTTGCCTGAGTGATTCCAGTACAACCCAAAGTAAAAGACCTAAAACAAAATGAAAAATGGAAAAGAATATTGGCTTTGGGGTCAGGTAACAGGCCTTCACCCATCACTTAGTGAGTGACCAGAGGTAAATCATATAATCAACATTGGTATTAATTTCTATAAAAGAGAACCTCTTTCTTCAAGTTTGCTGTAAGGCCCAAATAATAAATGTCAGGGAAAGGATTTTGGATTGACTGATAGATAGAAAATACTCAACAACCTGTAGATTTTATTGACTATCTTTTCAGAATTAAACAAACTGGAGTTTTTGAAGATCCACAGCTCTTAATGGAGACAAACGCAGTTTAGTGTCCAAATATATCTACTAAAATATTGACTTGTTTTCCTAGCATTCACTAAATTTTGAGAAACAGAATTTACTCTGAGAAAAATTATTAGAAGCTTAGGAAATACATCATTTGCATAGAGAACCAAGAATTCTCATCGCATCAGCAGGGTTCACTCAATACTCAGTTCTCAACTTCAATGGGTTTAATAGATGAAGTTCAAGGGCAGAAAGACACTTAAAATGTCCTCAGATGAGCTTTGATCAAGAAGGCAAAAAAAAGATATTGAAATGGTTTTCAGATAATTGATACAGATTAAATTAAGCTTTCAGTCAATACTGTAATTACCAGGGTAATGAACAACAAAATAAGCATATCCGTTGCACAAAATACAACTGAAGTTTTCTAGTGCAGCTCAGAGCCACATCTATTCACCTGTCAGAGAAAATACAGACAGAACATTTTCCCTTATCAGACCTTTACATCTTAAGTTTCATGAGCTGAAAGTCCCAATTCCCCTTTATCTAACTTTTATCATTCTTCCCCTTTGGGTAAAAAAGGACTCAGTTGACCTAGTATGTGTCCCTGTGTTACACTTTTATTATTTTAATTTTTAAAATTTCATATGATTTTCATTATTCTTTATAATAATGGTCAATTAAATGTAAAAAATTATACATGAAAATGTACATTTGCACTGTTTTATTCACATTTTCCCCTGTGACTTTTTAATCTTTACCTTGAGCTTTATCAGTTGTGCCATTGCCATTTTCAATTTTCTTTTTAAATGTTTATATTTTTTTATGACCAATTTGTAATAGTGTATATACAAAGGATGAAAAACTGTTTCTATAATACAGGATACAAATATTCCCCCTGGGTTTTCTTCTATCTCAAAGTCCGTGATAATGAAAGTGATTTGAGGAAGAGTTTTTTGTTTGCTTAATGCATGCCATACTTCTAGTACATAGAAAAATTACTGGCAAGTGATTGTTTCATATAAGTTGAAGATTCTTTTGATGGAGACATAGTACACTAATGCTCAGACAGGTTAAAAGCAGAACTCTTTGTTCCAGTGGTAACGGAGGGAAGGCTGTTCCCACAGCTCTACAGAAGGTGAGGCTGTTCCCACAGCTCTGAAGGAGGGAAGGCTGTTCCCACACCTCTGAAGGAGGGAAGTGTGTTCCCACAGCTCTGAAGGAAGGAAGGCTGTTGCCCAGGGCTGTGAAGGAGGGAAGACTGTTGCTCACAGCTCTGAAGGAGGGAAGGCTCTTCCCATGGCTCTAAAGGAGAGAAGGTTACCAGGCAGAGCCACACAAGGGGTTACACCTAGGAGCGGGTAACAGCAAGCTAGGGATCCAGGGGGCAGCTTACTCCTCCCAAGCAGGGCAAGTTAGCTATGCCTCATGGGTTCCCTATGGACTGGCTAATTTGAATAATTGTTAGGCCTTGGAGCATAAGGACTCTCCCTACTTTTTGCCACAAGTGTACTGTGGCCCAGAGGGTGAGATTTTGATGACACAGGTGAGTGTTGTGTGCCCTTAATCAACTGCTCAAGAAAGTGAACCCCTAGCCCTAACTGGTTTGGCTCAGTGGATAGAGCGTCAGCCTGCGGACTCGAGGGTCCCAGGTTTGATTCCAGTCAAGGGCATGTACCTTGGTTGCAGGCACATCCCTAGTGGGGGGTGTGCAGGAGGCAGCTGATCGATGTTTCTCTTTCATCGATGTTTCTAACTCTCTATCCCTCTCCCTTCCTCTCTGTGAAAAATCAATAAAAATATATATATATTTAAAAAAAAAGAAAGTGAACCCCCCAGCCTGCAGCTAGGGCCCCCAAACTGAATGAAGACTGTGTTTTCAAACTGTTAATATCATTTAATTATGTTACAGTAATACATGTTCAATATTTATTTGTTGAATGAATTGTTTACTGTTGTGGTGCATTTTTGAAGTTGAAATCTTTTTTCATATTTTATATGTTTTAGTACATAAATACAGCTTTATAATATGATTAAAAAGAATGTCAGCACAGCATTATGCAATACACTTTTAAGTTATTATTTTTTCTCATACGGATATTCTAACATGTCTATTCTTTCAGATGAACTTTAAAATAATTTTTTTGAGTGCCAAACATTCCCTTGAAAGGTTTTTTTGAATTGAAATCAATGTGTAAATTGATTAAAGAGCATTATTATTCAATGATATTGAGTCTTCTTTTTTTTTAAAATATATACTATCTTTTTTTAAAAATATATTTTATTGATTTTTTACAGAGAGGAAGGGAGAGAGATAGAGAGTCAGAAACATTGATGAGAGAGAAACATCGATCAACTGCCTCCTGCACATCTCCTACTGGGGATGTGCCCGTAACCCAGGTACATGCCCTTGACCGGAATCGAACCTGGGACCTTTGAATTGAAGTCAATGTGTAAATTGATTAAAGAGCATTATTATTCAATGATATTGAGTCTTCTTAACTTCAAAAATGGTATGTGTATCAGTAGCTATTGTTGTGTAAGAGACTGACCCAAAATTAGTGACTTAAAGTAAAAACAGCACTGCACTATTTCTCATCTGACTCTCAGAGCTGGATGAGCCCAGCTGGGTGCTTGTTTCCCTCCATGCAGTTCTGCTGGGACTCTCCCAGCCTGCACTCTGCATGAAGCTCGGCACCGCTGCTGTGCCTGACACTTAATGATAGCAATCAGCCAGAGACTGTCCTCTTCCAGGAGGCACATCCAGCACCACATCCCCACATGTCCTCACTGACGAAATAGCATACACTTTGTCACACAACAGCAGGCTTGCAAGAGGACAAGCCCTAATGTGCAAAACATTGCATCTCTGTCAAACTTACTGATAGCTCATTGGCCAAATCATGTCACATGACCAACTTCCAAGTCAAGGTGATGGACAAAGAGATGACTGCTGGATGGAAGAGTAGAAAGGTCACTTTGCAAATGGGCATGGATATTCAGAAAGGAAGAGTTCATGCAACTCAAACAATATAACATAGTGGTCTTTTTGGCTAAAAATTATTCAAATCCCTACAACATGCACATACCCAGGATGTCTAATATTGCATCTCTACTGCAGAATCATGTTCCGACTCAGTCTTGAAGTCTGAAATGTCATCTACACTAATAAAAGAGAAACATGCAAATTGGTGTCACTCTGCTATGCCCACCGACCAATCCTAGCGACTATGCAAATTAACCCAACAAAGATGGCAGTTAATTTGTATACGCAGGCATGGAGCAAAGACTGAAGGCGACAGCCCGAGTAAAGACTGAAGACTGAAAACTGAAGACTGAAGACTGAAGAAGCTTGGTTTCTCCGCTGCGGCTGAACCAAAGGCCTGGGTCCCAGGTGCTGGAGGAAAACTGGTGCCAGCAGCCACGGGAAGGAAGGCCTATTGTGCAAATCTTTGTGCAACAGGTTTCTAGTCTAAAATAAGTCCAGATAGAAATGTGTTCCCAGAGGTGCAGATCCTCTCAATCCAGAGGTCTGTTGACTAAAAAAAAGTCACCTGTGTCTCATGCACCCAAATTACAATGACATGACAGGACCAAAGAACAGTCCATATTTCCATTCAGAATGGGGAATGATGGGAAATAAACAGTAGTAGCTAATCCATAACAATTTTGAAATCCACTAGAAACTTGTCACTAAATTCCCATTCTCCAGGGTCAATAAATATTCTTTGCTTAGGGCCCAATTTCTTCTCCCTGGGAGTGCATCCTAAATCCCCTTTAAAACATTTGGCTCCATCTTCTAACTCCTTGTGACCTATAAAAAGTAGAGACCTCTCTTCATTTTAAAATGCTTTTATCCCTTTTATTTCAAACTATTGGTGGTTGACAAAATAATTCTCCTAAGAACTGTGGCTCTTCTTTAGGGAATCTTCTTTAGGGATCTTATAAGGTCCCCTCAATGCCCCTCCCACAGCCATTTTTGGCCATCAATCTGCTTTGAGTGGATTGGCTGTGGGGTTGCTGCCTCAGAGTTTTCTGGAACCATGTTGTCTAATTGAGAGGGTGACCATGGGGCACTTCAAATCTTCCTCAGGTACTACAAGACCACCTTAGAGCTCAATTCTTATTTTGATCTTGACTCTCACTCTGTTACTTTGAGGGTGTTTTGCCAGCCAGAGAGACTTCTTAGGGCCCTCCATATTTTCTCTAATTCTGTTTAAAAATGAAATAATTCCTGCTTTGCTTCATCTCTGCATATTTGTGACATGCAGCTAAAAGAAATCAATTGGTACTTCCCAACATTCTACTAGAAATCTCATTAGCAGGACCCACACGTTGATGAGGTTAATTTCTTAGCTTCCACATGATTGCCAAATGTTCTGTGGAACATAAGACAGACTCTCTCTAATCTCCAACAGCAATTTTCAGCTTTTTTGCACGTTTCCTGTTTTGATTGGGAGTAGATTCCTTTAAGGGAACACAAGAAGCATTGCCTACAAAGGGAAAGGTAAGAATGTATATTCATGAAAAGGCAAAGCAGTGAAAAGTCAAGCAATTCACATAACTGACAGAGGGCTTATATGTGGGTTATGTGAAAATACCTCCAATAAGTCAATAAGTAAAAAAAATCCCAGCCAGCATGCTCAATGGTTGAGTGTCAACCTATGAACCAGGAGGTCAAGGCTCCATTCCTGGTCAGGCACATGCCTGGGGTTGTGGGCTCAATTTCTAGTGTGGGGTGTGCAGGAAGCAGCCAATCAATGATTCTCTCTCATTATTTTTTAAAATATATTTTATTGATTTTTTACAGAGAGGAAGGGAGAGGAATAGAGAGTTAGAAACATCGATGAGAGAGAAACATCGATCAGTTGCCTCCTGCACACTATTCCCCGCTGGGGATGTGCCCGTAACCAAGGTACATGCCTTTGACTGGAATCGAACCTGGGACCCTTCAGTCCACAGGCCGACGCTCTATCCACTGAGCCAAACCAGTCAGGGCTCTCTCTCATTATTGATGGATGTTTCTATCTCTCTCTACCTCTCCCTTCCTCTCTGGAATCAATAAAAATATATTAAAAAATAAATGAAGCCCTAACCAGTTTGGCTCAGTAGATAGAGTGTCGGCCTGCGGGCTGAAAGGTCCCAGGTTCGATTCCAGTCAAGGGCATGTACCTTGGTTGCAGGCACATACCCAGTAGGGAGGTGTGCAGGAGGCAGCTGATCGATGTTTCTCTCTCATCGATGTTTCTAACTCTCTATTCTTCTCCCTTCCTCTCTGTAAAAAATCAATAAAATATATTATAAAAAATAAGTGAAAAGATAACCCAGTAGAAACCTGGAAGAAACGGGCAGTTCCAAAACAAAGGAAATCCAAATGACCAAAAAAGAGAAGATATGCTAATTAGGGATCAGGAAACACAATAAAATGTCATTATACACCTGTAAAGACTAATATTAAATGGACTGACAAAGGGTACAAAGTTTATTTAAAGCAAGATGAGTACATCCTGAAAATCTACTGCAAAGCATAGGATCCACAGTTAATATCACTGTGTGGTATACTTAAGGTTTTTCTAAGAGAGTAGAATTTATTCAATTTCACTATGACAAAATATAAATAAAAAGTGAGGAAGCAAACCTTTGGAGGTTATGGGTATGTTTTTGGCATTGAATGTGGTGATGGGGTCATGGGTGCATACTTATCTCCAAATTTGCCATGTTGTGTATATTAAATATGTACAGCTTTTTGCATGTCAATTATATTTCAATAAAGTAACTGATGGAGTTGTAAAAAAAACCAACACACAATTCATGTTCAATAAACATAAAATAGATATAAATTTCCTTATTGTTTTATTTCTTGATTTTTTAAAATGTTACTTTATTACAAAGCAATATTGAAATAACAGAAATGCGAAAATTAAAGATGTAAAATGTGTACAAACCCATTTCATAATCAAACAAATGCTAACTTTTCACTAAAAAAATATGGACAATGACAACACAGAACAAAACAAAACATCATACATAACAGGAGGGAATATAATTTCATAAACTATTTTAGAAAGCTTTGGCATAATCCATGAAAGTTGAAGATACTCTCATCCTTCTACCCAGAAATAATACCAATCAGAAATATAGACCCAAAAGAATCTTTATTGTTATTTTTAATAGCATTAAACTCAAAACAATCCAAATATAACAATGAACTGAGTTATAATTACACACTGGTACTCTATACATCCATGAAAATGACCACACCGTAGTTACTCTAAACAACACTGATGCAGTGCATACACATATTATTGAGAAGCTCAGTATTAATCCAGTTATCTATATATATAAAAGGCTAATATGCTAAGTGTCCCTCCCACCATCCGAGCGGTCGCTATGATGCGCACTGACCACCATGGGGCAGATGCTCAACGCAGGACCTGCCTAGCTGCAGTAACTTGGCAATGGTGTTTCTCAGGTGACACACCCCAAAACCAGAGAGGAGGGAGCTGGATTCCTCACGGGGCCACGCGATTCTACCTTCAGCCATGGATTAAGTTGTTGCTGGGGCACTGTAGGCCCAAATCTGGTTTACTGCACACTTACATTTGTGTTCCACACCCTGTACGACAGCAACTTTGCAGAGTAGCCTCTCGCACTCCGGGCCCCTCAGGGGATGTCGGAGAGCCAGTTTCAGCCCGATCCCTGCAGGCCAAGCTGAGGGACCCCTTCTGCCAGAGGGACCCCACTCACTCTGCAGAAGCCTTTTGATCCACGGCACCATCCTAGGTGCGGCTGGCCAAGGAGCAACCACAGGAGGTTGGCTCCAGGGTGTGTCCAGCCCATCTTGCCCAGTCCTGCCCTGCCAGCCACCTTCTAATTAATTTCCTTTCAATGTGCATGAATCTGTGCACCAGGTCACTAGTATCTAAAGAAAATTGGACCCAGCTAAACTTTCAGGTTGTAGGGATGTATGTGCTCACAGTCAAACCATGAGGAACTGAAGGGACATGATGGCACTCAACGCAGTGGTGTGCTGGAGCTGGCCCAGGTCACATCCCGGGACTGATTGGGCATCTCCACCCAAGTCTATGTTGGTAGCTTGTAGCTTGAACTATGCAATGGTGGGTATATTTACATTATGCACGTGAGCAAACACTACAAGGGTGTGTGCATATACATTTATGAGATGAATTTCTATCTCTCATTAAATTATGTCACCAATTCATATGTAATTTAAAATTATTTCCTACAAAGAAATTGTTTTCATGCAGCCCCCCTTCCAAAAGAAGAAGAAGAAGAAGGAGGAGGAGGAGGAGGAGGAGGAGGAGGAGGAGGAGGAGGAGGAAAGCAATGTCTAGCTCTGCATGGAGAAAGTATTTTGATGAATGTGTTAAGGGTTAAATATAATGGAAATTAATTATTATCTCCCCTACATTTTATTAATCTGGGCATTTTCTCACTTGAGAACACATGATGTGCTCAATTTATGCTATACAATACTTTTTCAGAGAAAGAAAGCATCTTAGATTATATTCTTTTCAATTCATTGAAGTATAATGGATAATAAATTATTTAGTTTAATTAAAACCTCTTTATCAGATGGGCATTTACCCATGACGTTGTTATGCACAACTGATGCTCTACAGAGGCTTCATTTCCATTTCTCCTCGCTCTTGACTCAGGGATTCCTTTCACTGCATTTCAAATTACACCTGTTTCCACCCAACCACACTGTAAACCCAGCAGACCTGGCATTAAAAAGCCCTCTCTTCTGCTGGCTTTAAAATCCATCCTTTTCCCTTTGTGTTTGAGTGAAGAAACAAGAAACACTAAAATATGGCATTTAACGGGTTTAGAATAGACTGGCCTGGCTTGAATCCCAGCTCTACATTTGGGAAAATTACTTATTTTCTCTTAGACTGAATTTCTTTTCTCATCTATAACATGGGGATAATAGTAGTTTTTAAATACAATCAGGTAATACATGTAAAATAGCACATTTCCTGCCATCTGGCAAAAAATAAGTTTGATATAATTACTTTAATCAAATTTTACTTAATGTCTTGAAGTGCATTTTCATTTGGGGCATGAAAGGATGGAGAGAGGCTGTGATGCATTCTTTTAGCACAAAAACCTCAGGCTGAGGGTTTGCAGATTCTATTAGAGCATTCTTGAGGTCCTGGCATTGAAGTTTAACCTCCTGTGGGCATGAGGATCCCCTGAATTCTCAAGGATCCCACTTGCCCCTCCAATCCCTCCCATTATATGCTCATTATACTCTCAATTTTAATATTTTAAATTGTCTTAATTTTGAAATGTTGCCAGATTCTTAAACTCTTTTTTGAAGCATTATAGGAAAGACAAAGGAATTAATGGAATCAACATGCATAAGAATCTATAAGGTGCCACAAATGAGTATTTTACTAAAGATTTTGTGGGGAGGCAGGGAAAAGAATTACAATACTCACTACAAAGCAAAACATATTGTTAAGTTCCTCATAAAGATGTATATTTTCCCCCAAAGGTTTTCTTAATCTTTCTCCTTTCCCTTCCTAGGATGGCCTAAGGAAAACAAAACAAAAACAAAACAAACAAACAACAAAAACACCCATCTCTTAATCATTAGCTATTGTTCTAAACCAGCGGTTCTCAACCCGTGGGTCGCAACCCCTTTGGGGGTCAAATGACCCTTTCACAGGGGTCACCTAAGACCATCGGAAAACACATATATAATTACATATTGTTTTTGTGATTAATCACTATGCTTTAATTATGTTCAATTTGTAACAATGAAATTGGGGGTCACCACAACATGAGGAACTGTATTGAAGGGTCGTGGCATTAGGAAGGTTGAGAACCACTGTGTGTGATAATTGGGCTCCAACCACAGTAATAATATTGGCACTGCTGTCTCTGTAACGATTCTAGAATGTAGAGCTTATATGTCTACTAGAGGCCCGGATCAGTGGACCTCTGTGCCACTGCAGCCCGGCCTTACCCACCAGCTCATAGGCTCACTGTCAACATGGATCCAGCACAGCACGAAGTAGTGCGCGAAGTAGCAGGCGGCCAGGGAGGAGCCCGAGCCAGGCCCCGCACTGCTCTCTGCATGACCATCCTAAGGCAATGCCGGTGCGTCCATGACTGCACAGCCCCCCCACTTGTCATCCCACATGTCATTGCAGCCTTGCTCCTTGTGTGGCTCCGGAGAAGTGGCTGCAGGCTTGCACCCAGTCAGTCGCAATGCCAGGACCTGGAGCCATGAGCCATGAGCCTGGAGCCCGTTGGTCAGCTGAGCTGCACTCCTGCTGTGGGAGTGCACTGACCACAAGAGGGCAGCTCCTGCATTGAGCGTCTGCCCCCTGGTAGTCAGTGCAAGTCATAGCTACCGGTTGGCCTGTGGACAGGTCGCTTAGGCTTTTATATATATAGATTCTTTCCTGTTAGGGTAAATCCATCCTAAGTGTCTTTTCCCTTGTACACAAAAATCTGAATCTTAAAAAAAAACTACTCTTAGACATAGTCAAATACTCTCTTAATCAAATACTTTATAAACTTCATACAAAGTGAGAAGAGTAATTAATTCCACAAAATATGGTGTTAGTCGCAGTGATGACTGTGGAAGTGGTAGTGATAAATACAGACAGACAGGAAGGTAAGCATGATAATGTAGACATGAGTGAAAACCTCACAACTGCCATGAGTATGTGCTATAGTTAAACCCACTGGGGGGAGAAACTGAGGCTTAGAGAAATGAGATCATCTGTACTAACTTACCCGGCCAATGTTTTACCCAAGGTGTGACCCAGTCCAAAGCTCAGGCTCTTAGCAAAATCACATGTTATACTGACTTCTTAAAATGCAAAAACAATGCCAGACTGTCATGACTCAGTGGTTGAATGTCAACCTATGAACCAGGAAGTCACAGTTCCATTCCTGGTCAGGGCATATACCTGGGTTGCAGGCTAGATCCTTAGTGTGGGGGGTGCAGATGGCAGCCAATCAATGATTGTCTCTCGTCATTGATATTTCTCTCCCTCTTTCCCTCTCTCTCCCTTCCTCTCTGAAATAAATAAAAATATATATTTTTTAAAATGTGAAAACAACAAAAAGTAAAGTAAAATATATTCACTGGAAATGGTTTCCATCTGCTTCACTCCTATTCTGTTCAATAAACATATTTTACATGCCTTTGATGTCAGATACTAAGGTAGGTGTTAAAAATGTTTAAAGGAAAAACCCTAGATCTTATTTATAGTTCTCTCTTCTATCTTGCTTATCTGTCTTATTGAAGCAACATGTTGTCCTAAGATGTTTCTCATGTTGAATTAAGGATTTTATTTCATTGTTCTTGGTACTGTTTGGTGACAGGAAGTAATGGAGATGGAACAAAGCAGATATCAATGATTGTCTTCATCATAGATTATCTAAAGGTTGCCCACTTATCTTTAAAGCCCCTCTCTTTCCTTATTAACCTTTTGAGTGCCGGGGAGCCTGATTACGCTCCTCCTGTCTTTCACCAAAAGTGCCAGGAGCGCTATCGCGCTCCTCCTGCAGTGTCACTATTAGATGCTAGTAGTTCACTCTTTATTGACAGATGGCACCTAAGTGCAGCTTACTTATGATGCCGAATGTTTGTAGTTCTAAAATTGACCACTGGCATTTATCTGCCTAATTTTCATAATTTTTTTTCTAAATTGCTGTAAAGTCAGCAGAAATGCCTTGGCAATTTTAGCATAGTTCCTAGGATATTGGTTGGCACTCAAAGGGTTAAATTTGCAACTTCAGGTGGATCAGGTGGCTCTGAAAAGAAGATACAATTTCTAAGTCACAGTGAATGTGACAGTGAAAGCCAATGATATTCTTATTATGGTTTTCAAGAGCTGGTGGAGATGGGTTAGATCCAACTACTTACATGTGAAATTCTCATGCATGTAACAACTCCGGAGAAAAAAATAGAGGGATGTTATCTACCTTTACATGCCTTCAAATAAGACCATATTATTTAGCTAATTCTATCCTTGCAGCAACCCTGTAAAATAGAATGTTATCTTGGTTGTGTCGCTATGGAAATAGAACCAGAGAGATGAATAGATGGACTGAATATCCCAGAGCTGGAAAGTGGACCTGTGGACTCAAGCCAGATTTTCTAATTGGACCCCATCACTTACAGCTTCCATGAGCAAAGGACCTTGTCTCTCCCTGCTTCCTAAAATTCTGCACAAATAGCGGATATTAGTTCAGATAGTCACAGTAGGAATTCTTTACATAATGAAACTGCAAATTAAACACTCCCATTCCCCGGAGGATCATTCTTTTAGCATATGGCTTGGGATTCACGTCCTGTCCAACAGGCCACTTCTGTTTTGTGTGCTACTCTGCATACAGTAGAGTGGCTGCTAGGAGCTACTCAGTAAACTTTTACTGAAAACGTTACATGGATTAAAGAATGATGGAAGAGCAGCAAATGTTTACATTATTAGCCATATTCACTTGAGTATAAATTAATTGCAGTCTTTCCTTGAATTCCTTTACATTTCAAGGTTTTAAAATTGAAAGGAGAGAGAAAAAGAAAAAAAAGCAAACAAGAGCTACAGGAGTGTTGGCTGGGAAGATCACGGAGCTTCCCACGGCAGCATGTGGACTATGCATTCGGACAGAACCAGAACCATAAGCCGAAAGCAAAATGGTCGCAAATATTGTAATAACTATGTAGGTGTCAGGTGGGTACTTGAAATATCAGGGGGACCACTTGATCAGGTATCTGATTGTCTAACCACTATGCTGTACAACTGAAACTAATACAAAGTAATATTGAATGTAAACTGCAATTGAAAAATAAAAGACAAAGAAAGAGCATGGTGGAATGGGGGAAATGTGAACATAAATGACAAAGTTTGGACACTGGGTATTTGGTCAACAGCAACATTAAGGAACAATACACAAGATTTCAAGATAAAGAGGTGTTTTGTTGAAAGGGTGTTTTGTTGTTGTTTATTTGTGTGTTTGATTGTTTTTAACGTTCACCTGAGTAAAGCCTCCTGTTTTCTGTTAAGAACAAGTGTAAATCTTCTCTGGAAAAATACACCCTTGATCTAAGCCCAAAGCCTCCCACAGTTTAAGATCAAATATGTATGAGTTTAGAATCAAAGATCACAAAGTATGAAAAGAAACAAACCATAAGAATTAATGTCAGTACAAGCAAAAGAACAGCAGAATTGGGCTCCAAGAAGTTCACGTAATGGAATTATGAAATATATCAGAAAGATAACTTTGCAAAAAGCTTAAATTAAAAATATGAAATAACAGTAGGATGATCAATTGTAGCTAAGCAGAATCAGAATGGAAAGAAAAAAAAAGAAGGCTTTTAAAAATCGAAAAAAAAGTCATTGGAATTGAGAGAAAAAGAAAGGGTTACATAGCAAATTAGGCATAACTTAAAAAGAAAAAGATTAATAAACAGGAAAATCTGAAATAAGTACTCAAAATGCAGGGCAGAAGTGAAAATTATGAAATAGAGATTAAGAGATGATGAAGAGAGCCTGGCTGGTGTGGCTCCATGGTTGAGCATTGACCTATGAACCAGAAGGTCACAGTTCAATTCCTGGTCAGGGCACTTGCCTGGGTTGTGGTCTCGATCCCCAGTGTGGGGCATGCAGGAGGCAACTGATAAATGATTCTCTCTCATCATTAATGTTTCTATCTCTTTGTCCCTCTCCCTTCCTCTCTGAAATCAATATATATATACTAGAGGCCCAGTGCACAAAATCCATGCACTGGGTAGGGGGAGGGGTTCCCTCAGCCCTGATTGTGAGAGGGAGCAGGCCAGACCTAGGGACCCCACCGGTGCACGATTGGGGCTGGGGAGGGATGAAGGAGAGCTCCAGGGTGTGTCCTGCCTGTCTTGCTCAGTCCTGATTAGCTAGACCCCAGCAGCAAGCTAACCTACTGGTCTGAGAGTCTATCCCCTGGTAGTCAGTGCACATCATAGCAAGTGGTTGAGCAGCCTTAGCATATCATTAGCATATTACACTTTGATTGGTTGAATGGCTGACCAGATGACCAGACACTTAGCATATTAGGCTTTCATTATATAGGATATGTATTTTAAAAAGAGAGAGAGATGACATAGAGAGAATGAGAGCCAATGGAACTTAACCAGAGTCCCAAAGGATAGAATACAGGGAAGTTATACAAAACTATTTTGAGAGATAATGACTATATTTTGAAACCAAAGAGAGATATTAGAGCAAATAAAGGAAAAGAACTCCTACATGACTGCAGCATGGGGAACCCGGAAGAGAAGCTGGGAGAATATCTTATTGGCCATCAGAGGAGGAGCACAGATGTGAATCGAGGAAAGAATTGTTCTGACAGTTTCTCTGCAGCAACGAGAATTAGACAAAGAGCTGAAAGAAACCAACTCCACAGAGACAGCTCAGACCACTGAAATCCTACCTCAAGAACAGGAGTAGAAATAAAGTCATTTTTATAAAAATAAAAACAAGAAACTTTTATTATAAGCAGACTTTTATTACAGGAAATTATGAAGAGTACTAGAGGCCCGGTTCATGAAATTCATGCATGGGGGGAGGGTCTCCTCAGCCTGGCCTGCACCCTCTCACAATCTGGGACCCCTCAGGGGATGTCTGACCCCTGCGGGATCGGGCCTCAACTGGCAGTCGGACATCCCTCTCACAATCCAGGACCGCTAGCTCCTAACTTCTGGCCTACCTGCCTGCCTGATCACCCCTAACCATTCACCTGCCTGCCTGATTGCCCTTAACCACTCTGCCTGCCTGCCTGATTGCCCCTAACCACTCACCTGCCTGCCTGATTGCCCCTAACCACTCTGCCTGCCTGCCTGATCACCCCTAACCGCCTCTGTCATGGCCCCTGCCTCTGCTGCGGCTTTGTCTGGAAGGACATCCAGAATGACATCCAGAAGGTTGTTCGGCTGTCTGGTCTCATTAGCATATTATGCTTTTATTATTATAGATGCTTTAAAACATGATACTATGAATATCTCCCAAAAAAAAGGAATGAGGTATAAGAAGAATTAATGGAAAAATTGATAAAGGCAGATATAGCTAAACAAACACTATCACATAAAATAATAATGTTTGATTTATTGAGTTAAATGATGAAAATAATATACTGAACAAAGTATATTTTTGTAAGGGTGTAATCAGAGTTTATAATACATATTTTAATTATTTCGGGGAGATCATAATATTACATTTAGAATAGTAGTAGAATATATAATTTCCAGTATGGAAGACACAAAAAAATTGGAATGATAACATAGAGGAATAGTGAGACATTTTGATAAAGGTAGGCACAAGGAGAAAGCAAAAGCTTGTAAACATTGGGACCAGACCAACGAAAAAAAAAATCACGATGATGGAAACAAGTCCAAGTATATTAATACCAGAATGTCCAGAAAAATGCCAAAAAAAAATCAAAACAAAGCTATTATTAAAACTCAGCTCTGCCAAGGGCTCACGGCATTGAAGGGGAAGTTCTTTCCAAGTATTTATGGACAGTACACGATGAAAATTGTGGTTCAAGTCTCCAACGACAATAGAAACTGACTTTGACTAGACTTGATTATGGTGAAGGCATTGCTTTCTGTTTAACTGAACTGTGAACCTCACACCTCTTTGACTAGTGTGCCCATATCACAGACCAGAATAATGCCCATATTACAGACAAGAAAAATGCCCACAGTACAGACCAGACAAGTAAAGCACAGAATAATCAGGAAATTCGCCCAAGACTCCACCGTGGGGATGGGGTTGGAGGAGCCAGCTTTAAACCCACACTCTGTACTTGAGTGACCTCTGCTCTACGCTTCAAACTTGACTCTACTAGGTTGCTGGGAGTTCAAGTCCAGCCCATGCACACAGGGGAGGGTGGAGGGATGGAATCAGAAATAACGCTTCTTGATTCAGTCCAGAAGCTCTGCATAGAAAAAGAGACACGGAGAAACCAGCTAATTTCAGATACCACAATAAATAAATGTGCCCCAGCTCATGCCCACCACTGCGCCCAGTGCTGCGCGATGTGCAACAGACGAGCAAGTCATGCACGGACTGTCCTGAGCATCTCTGTTAGCCCACATTTCTCTGCGTTTAAGGTGATTCTCTGGTGTGCGGCGCAGAAATCCACTACGAACCTCTCTTTCCTTCTGAGCCGAATTTCCAATAGCTCAGCCCCTGCTGTGCATAAAAGGGTGGTAACATAGATAAATAAAACGTGACCCCATTCCTGTCACCGAGCCTGGGCGAAGACAGACCCAGGGAAGGAGTCATCTTCTTTCACATAGCAGACCACCCCAGCCACACTGGTCTCTCGGTAATCATCACAGGAGTGGGTGGAAACAGAGCCACTTAATCGGCTTCATTTTCAGCGCCACAAGGTCTCGTCTGGATCCTGAACAAGCCTGACAGGTACTACAAGTGCGCAAATTGTTTCAAGACGCAAGCGAATTTATCAATGTTCCTAGACAAGCCTGTTTCCATAGGTAGCAATTAAATGGGGTGGGGCCAAAGTTCAGAGTTGGAAAAGTGAGGAGGAAAAGAATAAACAAACCAGGAACGTAATTTACATGTGTTTTTTCAAATCACCCTTTCACACCCTTTGCTTCAGATGACAGGACTGAATAGGTTCCCCATGGCAGAGGTGATTTTTTTCTACCAGACATACAGTTAGCAGACATACAATTCGAACAGAATTAGGGATTCATTACTGAGAGGTACTGATAGCTTTTCAATCGCCCTTGCTCCAGCCTGCCCACTGGTGCCTCCACCATGCTGCAGTCTCTGCAACATTCCCTTTCTCTGGTCTCTTGGTGGTTCCCCAGGGAACAATCACTACTTCTCTCTACTTCCCTCTGTCTCTCGGCTTTTCCAATAAGCTTATGGTTTGTGGTCCAAGTCAGGTTTTCCTCCCAAATTAGTCAAATGATCACTTTCTCAAAAGGAGCTGGCCCTCTAGTCCGCACGAGCGCTTTCTGACCTGCCTGAGGGAGGGACAGAGAAGATGGAAGACCTCCCTGAGTCAGATCCTCGAGGCAGGTTTCCCATATCCTTTGGCCAAGGCCCACACTTACCATATCAATGATTGGTCACTTTAAATAATTTTCACTGAATAATTTTCATATAAATCTGAGCTGCCCCATATTGATCAAATATCACCTGTTGGGCGCATGCTAAACCCATTACATGTTATTTTATTGAATCCTCACAAACAGTCTGTGGTCCCTCCTTCCCCCACAGAAGAATTGGGGAACACACCTCTTGGAGACATGAATTTGCCCTTGCTCCTGAAGCTGGGAGGTGGGAAAGCCCAGATCCCAACTCAGACCAGACGGTGAGGCACCCCACTCTTCCCAGTGGGGAGCAGAAGGTTGGACAGTTGGTGGGGGCGCCATGTGACTGTAAGTAGAAGAGAGAGAAGCAGGACAAAAATGCTTTTTACTGAGCACTTACTATGTGTCAGGCATTGTGCGAGGGCCTCAGATGTGAGGCTGTTGCACAAAATGACTGCTTCAAGCCTGGGAAGAAGGGTTTGTTGCATCCGTGCTTAATACACGAGCAAGCTAAGGCTGAGACATGCTAAGAAACGTGACCAAATCACATAGAGAGTCAGTACTAGATGTGGCCTGGAGCCCAGGCCTGTCTGATTACAGTGCGCATCTCTCATAGTGTGTGGGGCAGGCAGACTCCGCCCTGGTGATCCCCATCTCTGCTACTCACACCTGGTGTAAGACCCTTGTGTTGAATGTGGACCCAACCTGCTCATTCACTTCTAATGATCAGAACATGGCAAAAGTTATGGGATGTCACAGCAGAGACTGGCTTACAGAAAGACATGACTTCCTCTCTCTTGCTCTCTCTCTCTCTCTCTCTCCCTCTCTCTAATTCTGGGGGAAGCAAGCTGCCATGTCACGAGCAGCCCTATGGAGACTCACGTGGCTACAACACTGACTTCACTAAGGGGCAAAGAGGACCTGAGACCTGCTGAGAGCCCCAAGTGATGGATTTTCTAAGAGCTAACAGGTGGGTGACTTGGAAGCAGACCCTCCCCCAGTCCAGCCTAGAGGATTCTGTATCCCCAGCACCTGATTATGCCTCACCAGTACTGAAGCAGATACCCAGCTAACTGAGCTGGATGCCTGACCTAGAGAAACTGAAAGAATGTGCATCCGTTGTGTGAAGCTGCCTCATTTCAACACACAGCAATAGATGCTAATGTTCATGGGCGGATGGGGAAGGAAAGACATGGGGCAGCCATGTGTTGGAGAAGGAGTCCATCCTTCCTTCTGGAAGCTCTGTGTTAAATCCCTTCGGGAGCAAGTTGAGCTGTAAATGACAGACACACAATGATCAAACGAACGGATGAATGTCGTCTAGTCACTTGGGTTCACTAGTTTTCTATGGTAATGTTACACCTCTGGAGGAGCTGAGATTTGGGATCAGTCACTTTAATCAATTCTACATGTTAGCTGAACTTAGCCTCAGAGAACGAAAGCTCTGAATTTGGGAGAGAAAATATCAAAAAGCAGGAAATGTAAAGTTAATACATCGGCTTGCGCTACTGTAAGGCAGTATATGTTATGTCAGTAACCCAATATTCATTGAGCAAATTTAGCATAAATATTTTACTATTTGCTCAATGCCAAGCCAAGAGTAAAACATGCAAAAATTGAAATTCTATTCTTTTACAATGAACCGCGGTTCCAGCCCCCTTGACAAGTGCAGAACCTCTTTGTGCTGGACCCCAAACCAGTCAGGCTTTTCACAGAATCAAGAAAGTGAGCTGTCAACACCTGAGAGAAAGTGGCAAAGAATGAGCAGCCAACCGAGAATGTCTCCCCGCTGATGTCAAGGAGGTAATCAAGATCAATTTTTACAAAAACCAGATATTAGCATGTTACTATTTGAAGTGTTATCTTAAAAAATGGAAGGAAAACCTTGGTGCCTGTATATAAATATCTAACCAATGGGTTGCTCAACCCAGTTCCCCTGGAATTCTAGGTAATCGCATCTAAGAGCAGATTATATATTTGTGTAGCTGTAAAAAGGGTTCCCAGACACTGAGTCAGCAGGCCCTACCTCCCGGAGATTAGATTGGGGATGGGGGAAATGGGTGTTCCTTTGAAACAGCCATTTCTCTGTGAAAATATAAAGGCTCTCCTGGAGAAACCACGAGTTGGGAAGTAAGGCGCTCGTTCGAGATTAAAAATAGTAGGTTAAGACCCGCCTCAGAAAACTACGGACTGTCTAAGACACAGGCTATTTGCAGCCCCGAACACTGTCAGAATCACTTTCATTTATCTTTCCTGCCAACCTCCATTTTTCCTTTCAAATCAAAAGCTAAAGTAAGACACACATTTGGGGGAAAGTTGTCAAAATTCATTTTATGGAAATGGGCTACTCACGAGTATCCTTTGATCAGCAGCAGCATCTTTTGAAATTGAAATTGAATAGATTATATGGTGATCTGTCTCTTCTCTCCTTCTGAGTTCAGCTAGAAATAAATTGGAAATGCATGTGAAATACAAACCGCTTCTTGGTTTGAGCTTCCCTAATATTGGTTTCACCCATCTTTGCACAAGAAATGTCACAAAGCGATTGGCAAATGTGACTCCTTCTTTCAAATGTATGGAATGCTTAGCAATAAAAAATATATATTCCTAAATTGTTCATATAAATTTTGTATTTAACCTAAAGACTTTTGGTGTCTGGCACGTATGAATTCTAAAACTAACTCATGCCAGACTTCTCAGGAATTAGACAGCTGTCTTTGGGTTTAGTAAGTCCAACTCTCACAGTTAGCAATTAGTGTGTGTGTGTGTGGGGGGGGGGAGGGGGGTCAAATGAAAGAAACATAAATCAAACCAGACTAAACAGAAAATGAATGTAAATAATTGAAAAGCCTAGGAGGTTGGGCCTCCCCTTCCGCAGAGCTAGCTCTAGGATTCAAGCACTCTTACTGAAGTTCATCGCAGACCCTCCTCCATCTCTCCCTCTCCCTCCATCGTTAACTCTCCTCCCTGCGTGGCTGCGTTCTATCTTATGGCTACTGGTACTTCAGACTTACACCTTCACACCACTTAGTCTAGTAAAATGGCCAGCTCTTCCTCTTAGTAGTGTCTGCCAACCTCATGAAATTTAGGCTCACGGGACCCGCTCGGGTTACCTGTCCATACATGAACCAAATGGTGGAGGTCTGGGTTAGACCATGCTGGCTGGCCAGCCTTGGTCCTGTACCCAACCCTGGAGGAGAGAAGAGTCCAGTCGGTCACACCTCAGTCACATGGAATGGGACTGGGGACAGCTGGTCTGCAACAAAAAAAAGGAAGGATGTTCTAGAATAGGAAATAAACACTGAGCAGGAAAATGCAACAGATGTCCATTCTGCTGCACACCAACCAAAGCGTCTCTTAAGCTGTGTGCATCATTTTATAGAGCCAGAGCATGTTTTAAACTCCTCATTAGGTTTGAAAATTTTGTAATGCCCTCCCTTTCATCAAAAGTGATGAGAAACTACAAATTAAGAAAAATAATTGGTAGGCATTTATCACAGATGGCAGATTCTGCTCTAAGAGTAGCCTGGCATGATTTTTATTGCCAACATATATAATGCCAAGAACTGGACAAATCCCTTAAACTGATTCCTATCACCCATCTGATTGGCAGGAAAAAACAATTTAGCCCAAATCTGTGATGTGCTTGAGGAACTATTCTGAGGGGGGGGGGGGGGGGAGTCAGATGAATTTTCTGAAACTGCAGCTCTGTGGCTAGAATCCAGGCAGGTATATACAGCGAACCCATACATTTCCAGAAACATTCTTATAATTCCCGGTGTTTGACTTTGAGATACCTGGGCCTGGAAGCACAGGGGAGATCCAGGTGTCCCGGAAACTCAGAGACAGTTCACCCCGCGCAGCAAAACCTCCGTGGCGTAACAGAAGGTCTCTGAAATCGCCATTGCAGACAATGCATTTGACTTATGTGGGGGCTTCGAAGGGGAAGAACTAGTCTGGTCTGTAAAATGAGCAGTAAAAGGACCGTTGGCAAGGGCTGGTGACGGGCTCTGCCATGGCTTCTTGGTCATGTCTATAATTTAACACCCATCTGCAGAAACAATTACAACCGCGAGTTAACAGATGGCCCTGTCCATGCAGAGAGAAGAGTGGCTCAGACTAAAAAATGACAGTTTTAGGAGACAATTAGGTGCAAAAACATTAACTTCAGAAAAGTGAATACACATGCTCTTTTTGTAACTGTGAAGTCCATACCGACATGTGGCGATAGTTATTATTGAGTAACTACTGGGCATCCAATACTGAAGTCCTCCCAGTTGATAAGACCTGCTCAGAGAATCCAGGAGCCACATTAACATCACAATCGCCTCAGACAGTGATAGGTGTTCTGGAAACAGCGTGCAGGAGAGGGTAGAAGAGAGGTCCCCTGTGTGGGAGTGGTGATGGGGAGAGGCTACTTACAGCAGAATTAGTGACCAGGGACAGCCTCTGGGATGGAGGGAGGGACCAACCAAGAGAAGGTTCAGAAAATCATTTTAAGGACAGGAAAGAGCGAAGGCCTGAGGGATATGTTAAAGAAAACAAATGTTTTCTTTCTTTAATTGCCATTATTTTGAGACAAAAAGAAATATTTGTAATGCATTTTTATTTTTTTTACTGAAAGCATAAAGCTATCTCCGCACACATTCTGGTCCCGTTGGTCAGTGTAACTGGCTTCATTTCTGCATCAGAATGGAAACTCCCTGAGGTCAGGGATTCTTTCTCTCTGTTTGCTAACTGCTATACTCCTAGACTTTCAAAGTGCTCAGCACACAGTGGGTCTTCATGTTTCTATTGGTTGAGTAGATTTTTAGTGTCCAATATTGCAAAGTGATTAAAAAATTAAACCACTTTGTCTATAGACAAAGAACAAAGAGAGAGAACCACAGTCAATGCTGCAGGCCTGGTTTAGTGACATGTGGCAGGGTTTCAGGTTCCATTTCTGGTGCTCACCACAGCACTGAGGTTGATCAGAGATGAGCGGAAAAGGCCACAGGTGCACTGGATATAAATCCCCAATGAGAGAGCTTTCCAACTGCTGCCCATTCACTGCAAAACATGACTTGTTTGTTTGTTGTTGTTAATCCTCATCTGAGGATATTTTTCCCACTGATTTTCTTTATTTAAAAAAATATATTTTATTGATTTTTTACAGAGAGGAAGGAAGAGGGATAGAGAGTTAGAAACATCAATGAGAGAGAAGCATCGATCAGCTGCCTCTCGCACACCCCCAACTGGGGATGTGCCTGCAACCAAGGTACATGCCCTTGACCAGAATAGAACCTGGGACCCCTGAGTCCGCAGGCTGACACTCTATCCACTGAGCCAAACCGGTCAGGGCCCCACTGATTTTCTTAGCAAGAATGTAAGGCAGTGGTTCCCAAACTTATTTGGCCTACTGCTCCCTTTCCAGAAAAAATATTACTCAGCCCCTGGAAATTAATTTTTTTAAATTTTAATAGCAGTTACTCATCGCCCCCAAATGCACCTGTGGCCATCACTGCCCCCCCACCCCCCGGATCGCTGCAGTGCCCACCGGGGGGCGGTAGCGCCCACTTTGGGAATCATTGATGTAAGGGAAGGAGAGAGGGTGAGAGGGAGAGAAACATCAATTTGAGAGAGACACATTGATCAGTTACCTTCCTCACGCAGCTCGACTGGGGGTGGGGATCCTGCATTGCAGGTACATGCCCTTGACCAGGAATTAAACTCTCAACCCCTTGCTCCTTGAGCCAACACTCTAACCACTGAGAAAACTGGCCAAGGCTGACTTGTGCTTTTTAACCATGGTTCATTATTTAAGGTCTCACAATGTATTCATTCAACAGGCATTTAAACACCTTCTAGGTGCTGGATCTTTCTAAAAATAACAGTTAACAACAACAAAATTCCCTGAACAGAAAAAGTTTACATTCTGATGCAAAAATGAAATTGAATTGTTTGCAGCTTGGCAAATGTGACCCCAATATGTGCATGGGAGAAACTAGAACATGTGCAGCCCACCGGTGGTAGCTTTTCAATTGCCCTGGTCTCCCTCAGGTCCCCTCTGCCATTGTCACCCACCCCTGAGGCTGAGCCTGGGAGAAAGAATATTCTCTTCCTTTAATGCCCAGGCTTACATCACCATCCAGAAACTTTTCCATTAACAACTGATGCTCTTGGGTGTGAGGTTGGCTCTTTGAAGATCTATGGGAAAGTGAGGTATGAAAGAAGTGCTCCTGGAATACACTAGTTAGAGGAGTGAGGAGCCAAGAAATGGGGCAATATCCAGCAAAGTCCCATGTTCAGTCTTGTAGGCAAATCTGAACTCAGTGCCAGTCACACCAGGGGCCTGTTACAGTGGCGACAAGGCAGCCCAACCCCATATTATCAGTCATTGGTTGAGGGCTACCTCGAGGGTTTCCCTGTATTTACACAGAGCAGGGCTGGTGATGGGAAGCTGGTGTGCAGGAACCCCATTACGAAATCCATGGGGTTAAGTGCAGAGTGCTGATCAAATCTCCTTTAGTGGTGGTTCTCAAAGTCTGGTTCCCAAACCAACAGCATCTAAGTCATGTGTTACATGTGCAGATTATGGGGACTCTGATGCATGCTCAAGTTTCAGAGCTACTGAGCTTCAGGAATGTCGACATGCATCAGGCTCTTATCCTTAAACTTGTCCTTGAAGCATACTGAGCTCCAGTCTTCATCATGGAGAGGTCAAGCAGAGTTATGCCCCATTGAATCTGAACAATACGTCCCCCTCCAGCTTCTCAGCTTCCAAGCAAGCCAGATGCTCCAAGTCAACCCTGTTTCTAATTTAGTACATTTTCCCCTGGGTATTTCTAGTGCAAAGTATATTAGGAAGAGCCTTATGGGGACTCCATTTCTACTGCCAACCAAAACAGCATCTCTATGAGCACTGTTCCATCCATCTTCCTTTTTCACTATAAAATACTATGTCTGAGTCCAATGGCAGAAGTTAGAATAATGATTTGTTAAGGAATTATGAAAACATCCTGTATCCCCTTTCTAAAGTCTTGGTCATTCCATAAGTAATTCTAGAGGTTGAAACTTAAAACATACAGTCAATTTCAAATACAGGAAGAAAGTTTTCATTTCCTTGAATCCTTGCCATCCATACAGATATTACTCTTTGTAATGAAAACCACATTGAGCAGCAGAGTAACACGGGGATCAATGGTAAGGACTTATCCTCAGGCAATGTGGGGATTTGAATCCTGTCTGCCACTTACCAGCCTGGGAACTTGGGTTAGTTGCTTAACTTCTCTAAAACTCATCTTCCTTACATAAGGGAAAAACTATAAGGCCTCCTAGCACAGTTGTTGGAAAGCCCATGGGAGACAATATTTAAAAATCCAAGCATAGATCATTGTAAATATCCTAAACATGTGTTATTGTCCTTAGTATTATCATTAATATTGGCGTTTGCCATGGACACTGTCATTACCTTCACACAAGTAAAATGTATTAATATGCATTCTCTGGAAGTTGATGACAAGGTGATTTTGAATCTTTTGATAGTGGTTGCTAAAGTCTTGGGAAGTTTTTTCTGCCCTTTCCTACAATTTTGCAGCAGGTCAATTTTTAAGTAATTACTTTGGACAATTCCTTCCAATTATCTGTGCTTATTTTGTTAGGCTCTGCCTCACAAAGCTTTAACGTAGTAGAAAGCAGGGCCTAAGGCCTCCACATTCTTCTCCGGAGAAGAAACCAGAAGAGCAATCTCCTGTGCTTGGGGGAATTCAAAATGGGGTTAACACCGTCTTCCCAGGCCACAGTTCCGAGTCCTCGAGGAGGTGAAAATGGGGACAAGCTGTGTCTCCACGTTTGTTATAACTGCAAGGATTCTTGAGTTTAGCCCAGATGTCAGATCTGGTAATGAAGGGAAACGAGCTCATTTTGACATTTTCCTAATGGAGACACCGGGGAAACAGGCTGAGTCTTTGAGCGGCGTCGCTGCATTAGCTCACGCCACGCTATGATCCCTGCGGGCCTCCCTATTAACGGGCTTGCTATTACCAGGCTTTGATCTCTGGTGGACTTCCCTCTGCTATTCAGAATGAGACACCTGCATGGCTGTATTACAGCCCAGCCTGTCCATAATGCATTTAATATTCTTTCACCACCCACATCTCATCGAGAAGCGATTTTCCTTCTCTAAAAATAAGGTGCTGTGCTTGGAACTACACTTTTAAGATGACAGTCATCCTGTAACCACTTCTAGGAACCCAGATTTGTAGGACAACATAATGTAATAATTATTATACACTTAGATGCAGGGATGATAAGAGGAGAGGTGACTTTCATCATTTCTGATAGTTCAGCTCCAATAAAAGTGGAAATGAATTAAAGGTGAGCCTGAAAGGAAAGCAATTTGGGTCTTTTATCTCAGATCAAGCTTTTCTCCAGTAGGAAAGAAAAAATTACCTAAAAGCTTCAAACAATTAATAAAATCTTGTTTAATAGGCAAGGTGGGGCAAAAGCAGGTTTACAGTTGTTCATGTGGAAAACAATACAATAATTACTAAATAGTAATATGAAAATAAACTCTGTTCCTCGTACTCACAACTGCAAACTTACTGTTGCCCCACCCTCTATATTACATCAAAGCTCTTTCCCCCATCCCACTTCACTTAAAAATAACCCAGGCAAACGCTTTCCCCACGCTATAGAACATGTAATGACTTCAAAGAAGGCAGTCCTTTTTCCTCCTTTCTGCCCCTCCACCTGTATTTTATGTAAGCTGGTATTCACCGGAAGGCGCTGTTCTTTATCTCCTGAGGAAGAGACTAGGAAGGTCTTCTTTTATTATTATACTTGTTTCTATTCTTTTTTTCTTTTACAACACACAGCACTTCTCTTTGCTGGAGGAGGAGGGGAGCCAGGTGCTCGCCACCATTCCATATCTGCTTAAATGAGAGAGAGAGAGAGAGAGAGAGAGAGAGAGAGAGAGAGAGAGAGAGAGAGAGGCTGTCCAAAAATAAAGCGGATTTGCCCAAAATACAATGCAGTGTTTTATGTGACAGTAAAATTGTAGCCTGGGCTGCTTCCCTGAGGACAGCTCACTTAGAAAGAGAGCAGCAGCGGCAGTCAGTAGGAAAAATATTTCCATCTTCATTTGAAAGATTAGCACCTTGTTCCTTTTTGTTACAAAATTGGAAATAAAACCAGACCCTTAGTTTGCAAAAGGCATGAAGGAAGAGCAATGGGATTTAAAGTGCTGCATCCCACTGGTACTAGCGGTGTCTCTATCATCTAACCCTCCACCGGCTAAAATGACCCAAAGCATCTGCATGGTACGTTTTCTATTCATGATGCCTGGTTAGGCTTGGGTTTCTGATGTCTCGAGGCAAACAGTGGTATCAGCTTGTGGTGCCTGTGTTTGGACAGCAATATGCATTACCCCCTGCACAAGCCAAAAACATCTGCAAGCAGGATGGTGGGCAGCACAACACATCTCAGATTCTCCCCACATCTGTGTTGGTTGGTGTTACTGACAAATATGAAGAAACTAAAAGAAGTTGGAAAATAGAATTTTAAATCAAGATATAAAAATGTATCGATGACAAAAATAGAATAGGCACAAGGAGAGAAAAGGTATTTGTAGGCTCTGAAATGTTCAGTTTCCAACCACGTGTGGTCATGCTGCTCACACAGAATTGTTTTGCGCCTAAAAATACAGCACTTGGGTGAGTTGCTGATGAGAAAATAACCAACTCGGGGTCTGTTACAAAGCAGGTGTTTGGGCTGGTTTGTATTCCTTCAGCTTCAAATGGCAGAAACCTAGTGGAACATGATTCAAGTTATTGGAAAGTCCAGAGGGTACCTTCCAGCACAGTTGGGTTCCAGATATTTCTCCATCTTTCAACTCTGGTTTTTCTCTATAAGGGCTTTGTTCTTAGAGTCTTTTAATGTGGTGGTAAGTTGCTCACTGGCAGCTGTAACCTTATATCTACGGGGTGAGCAAACCTATTGGGAAGTTGGGAATGACGGTAATAGGTGGGAAATTCATTCCTCCCTATAATTCTGGAAAAAGTCTGGAGATTAATTCTCATTGGACCTGAAGTAGAATGTGTTAAACCAAACTTATCACTATAGCTCTTATCACTGTAACTATCATCCCAAGACCACTGCTTAAACTGGGAACTCATTGCTTTCCCAAAACACAATGGACAAAGGAGAAGAAAGAGAGGCACCGTGAAAGGAAACAGCCTGCTCTGATCAGAAGGGCTTGCATCCTGGGTGTGGCCCCTCTACACAATGGCTGCTCAACTGAAGGAGAATGCGCTGTGGGTCAAGGCCCTTGCAAGTGGTTAAGTGGAAAATTTGAGCTAAAAAGAATGACAATTACAAACACTGGGCGTTAGGAATTATCCATAAATATGCAAGAGGTGAGTATAGCAGACTGAAGTGTCTGGGAAAATCCTGGGAAATTAAGTTGATTTGTTGTTGGGAAATAAGAACTATTTAGTGTCAGGACATGAAAGTGAGGCTGCAGAGGCGGGGCTTAGCACAATTCCCTGCAGGAAGAGTCCAGTCGGTATGTTTCAGCGATGGTTTCAGGTGACAGAGAGGCAGGATTGAAAACAGGTTGTGTTTGAGAAAGGCGTTCTGAGCAGTGAAGAAACTATTGCAATTAAGCTTGTGTGGGCAGGTGATGGATGAAAAATTCTAAAAGGATGACAGGGGAACACATGACAAAGAACAGGAGAGTATGGTGATTGGCATGAAGGAGACTTGGCCAAATTTGGTGCTGAGACGTAATCTAATGTTGGCTCTGGAGCCCCAGGGCTCCCGAAGTGCCCATCACTCTACAAGCATATCAACATCTGGAAAGTTCCCTGGGGCCCTTGGTGGATCGGGGATCCAAGAACACACAAAGGAGAAGCTTCGCTTTAGCCAAGGCGGAGAATGGCATTTCATTCCTCTCTGTCCACCTTCATACTCTCCATCTGTTTGTGGAACTTGCTGGATATTTAAGGTGTTGTCCTCATCATTTGAGAATGCAGGAAAGGATGTGGACATTTATTCCAAACCCTATGACACTCTGAGAGGTTATACTTTAAATTTCTACTGGGGGTCCTACCCAGTTTGGCTCAGTGGATAGACCATCAGCCTGTGGACCATACGGTCCTGGGTTTGATTCCAGTCAAGGTCATGTACCTTGGTTGCAGGCTTCTCCTTGGCCCAGGCCCTGGGCAGGGCTCATGCAGGAGGCAACCAATGGATGTGTTTCTCTCACATCGATGTTTCTCTCTGTCTTTCCCTCTCTCTTCCACTCTCCCTAAAAATTAGCGGAAAAATATCCTCGGGTGAGGATTAGCAAAAAATAAAAATAAAGAAAAATAATTTAAATTTCTACTGGGGCTTTTCAATGGCTCTCTCATAGTTTCAAATGTCTCAATGTTTTAGATAGCTAGTCAGCCACAGAAAACTTGGAGCCAAGGGAGGAACGTTAAACCTGGAAAACATTGTAATGGAATGAATTTCGGTGCTTCATTTAAATTCTAGAAATTTGTTTTCCAAAGGCTGTTCTGCAAAATACTACTTCCAAAGGATGTGAATAAATATTTTAAGATCATAGATCTCTGGAGTTAAATACTTGATGAACTGCAATGGAAAGTCTTCTCTAGAACTTTGCAAGTGAGAGCATTATCTGCAGCGTCTTCCAAATGTATTGTCTCCAGGACCCTTGCTTTCCACAGAGCGTCTTGTGTAACTAGTGCTCCACAGAACATCCTTTGGGAAACAGGCTTCCAGAATAGTGTCATTCCCATGTATGACAATGAATATGAAAAGTATAGTATAGATTTCCAGCATTTAGAAAATATTATTCCATCATGGGTCTTTGATCAATAAAACCCAGAACGTTTTGGACCGGGCTCAGGTCACAATATTTTTAATGTTACAGTGGGTTAGTAAAGCTATATTTTCTGTCTTTAATAGTCATTTCTAGGCTAATTAAGACACATGGCGAATGTCTAGGTAAACTAGAGTTTCAGTGTTTGAACCTGGTGCATTAATCTTTAGATAATCATGACCATAGGGCAGTCAAATTATGGCCAACTCCAAAGTACCAAAAAGAGTTACTGGCCCCTGGGGTGGTGTCCCAGGCTCTACCGCAGCTGAATATACAGTAATTAACACTGAACAATGGAATGGAGACATTTTATGTCTTCAAAATATTCTTAAAACAAAAATAACCTCAGAAAGAAATTATTTTTCTGATGGAAAGAAAGCAAAACAATGCTTTTCCATCCATTTTAAATTATTTTACACTGTTTCCTTCTTTATAATACACATGTGTTTAGGGCAGGAGTTGGACAAATTGGGACTTGGGATTGAAGACGATTGATGGGTCTGCTTCAGATAACATAATAAGTTCCTCTTGGCTCCTTCTCCCCCCAGACTCAGAATATTTCTTGTTCTACTAAGGATTATTTTGCAAGTCAACAGTGGTGAAAGATTGAAGATTGGCTCTCTGGCATGTAACTTCATTATCCCATTGGTTTCCTAACCATATTCTACAAACCATTCGTCAAAGGCATAACGAGAGACCCTCAGAGGCCGTATTGTAAGATATTTCATGAAGGAAAAGCAGAAAAGCCTTCCTGCTGTTCTTAGACATATAAGGGCCTCTTTTGCTTGCGGTTATATGGGTGGATTGAGATCCTCCATGTGACTTTTTTGGGAATGAAGCTATACTTCTTAAAAATAGATTTCTTTTCAGTATAATTGTCTCATTCAGATGACAATGAATTAAAGTTTAAAAAGGCATAGAAGAGTCCAAACATAGCCACAAGGCAGAAGCAGACATGTTAACAAAATTGGGTATGGATGTGGGCAAGGGTTAGGATAACCTAGGAATCAGAAATCATACTGACATTGTCCAAAACACCTTATTGGACCTGATATGTACATGAGGTATAGATTTCGACCTCTGTACAGGAAAAGGAATATGCTAGAATAAATAATCGTCTTATCAGCTAGTGTGTGAACACTATAATGTTCAGTTGAGAATGTCAATGTTGTCACTGTGTTTATGTTTACCTAAAGGAAAAGTGAGTGGTAGGATCCTCTCAGTGGGAACTAAGGAAGGCTCCTGTGCTCCTCTTCAAGCAAGAGGGGCCAGCACTGTGGTTATTCCAGGTTGAAGAAAGCAGAACAACCTGAATATTTCTCTCCAGGTTGGCAAGTCATATTGTGGCAACCGTTGCTAGCTGCCAAGCCAATGTTCATTTCTGTCCTTTTTTGTAACTAACAGGACCCTGGCTTTGTTTAAGTGGGCATTATTTTCATCTAGAAAATATCATTTTCCTACTCTTTCCTGGATATATCCATGCACTACAATGCTGTCCACTGAAATGTAGACATAAGCGCCTATGAATGGCAGCCTCCCAAACAAAAAGCCAGGACTATTTTGTCTTATTCTCTCATCCTGAATGAGGGAGAAGGGAGGATGCCTGAGGTTCTGGACTGAATAAGAAGCATTAGTATGAACTGACGCTGTCCCCTATACATGTATGTATATGGGTGTATGGACGGTTAATGCCCACAGCATGCTTACTATGTACAAATGGTCGATTCCTTGGCCAAGACAGAGAAAATGTAAGGTGACTTTTTAAAACATATTTCTGTGCCAAAACATTGAAAGTGTTGAAAATCTGGTAAGAACATGCCAAAGGAAATAAGAAACAGCTGTATACCAAACCTGGATATTTTTGGAGCATTGCAATAAATACTGACAGCACTTGATTGTAATACGCTGAGTAAAAATGAGCCCAAGCTTCTAAACAAATATGAATATGTCTTCATGCACATGGATGAGGGAGGGAGGGAGGTTTTTATTTATTTTTGGTTTTTGTGCCTTTGCTTTCCAGGAGAATACTCACTCCACTAGCTAATAAATGTTGATATAAATCAACAGTTAAAATCATTGTTGGTTAAAAAAAAAAAGGAGGAATGGAGAAATCAAAGGAAATTAATTAGAAGTAAAGTTTAATACACAAGAGCTTACAAATTTTATAGGAAAATATAAATACAACTTCATGGTAATAAATTTGAACATAGTGGTTTCATTCATTAATAAGATTTTAAAAATTACCAAAATTTACAGATTTATTAAAGCCCAATTCTGGAAATTAAAATAAATGTTTTTCCTCAGTTACTGTTCAAGTTTTTACACACACACACACAGACACACACACACACACACACACATACACACACAGTATTTCTATAATTTAATTTTTTGTTTTCATTTCTCCTTCCCAAGAATATTGATCCCCATATATGTGCCATTCCAGAGTTTTAAAAAAAAAGATTCTCCAGTCATACTCAAACATTAACCTTGTGTAAAACCTGACAAAGATAAAATAAGTACAGATCCAACTCACCTATAAATATAGATTCAAAAATCCTAATAAAAACTTGGCAGATTATATTTTGTAGTATAGTAGAAGATAATAAAACATCACCAAACAGGGCTACTTAAAGGAATCAAGAATGATTTAGTATTAAAATAAAATAAATTTTATTTCATGTAAATTATACCTCAATAAAGCTGATTATTATTTTAAAGTATGATATAATCTAATATTTATAAGCTATGTAATCCTATCAAATGTGTATATGTGTATGATAGATCTATGTACATTAAGTTGGCATAAACAAATAGACTACAAGAAATATAAAATGCTTGGTGATAGATTTATGGATGATGTTTATTTTTCTTTGTGCTTGTGTGCGTGCGCGTGTGTGTGTGTGTGTGTGTGTGTGTATTGAGTTTTCAAATTGTCTACCAACCATATAAGACAACATCATAATACCAAGAAGGAAAATGAGGGTACTGCTGTTCAGATCCTCAATAGGAATTAAATGACCAAATGTGTGTGGTTTAGAAAACAGCCAACAATTTTTAGTATTTTTGTTTTTGAGCCATTTCAGTATATAAACATCTTTGGGAATGTGTTTTAAGCTCTGGAAATACTACCCTACTATTAGCAGCAACAAAGTCATAAAATGAAGTAGCAATCTCATAACTGTCTCTAAAAATTGACATACACATTGATTTTTATTTAGTTATTTTTGATTCTTCACACTGTCTTTTAATGATACTCATTTGATTTCAACAGAAAAAAAAGTCAGTGATTTTTTTTCTAAAACATCCCCAATTATTTTTGGAATAAATAAATAACTTAACATTCTGATATTTCTAATTAAACTTTCTGTCTTTTATAAAAAGTACTAGAGGCCTGGTGCATGAAATTCATGCACGGGGGTGGGGGGTTCCCTTAGCCCACCCTGCACCCTCTCCAATCCGGGAGCCCTCAGAGGATGTCCTACTGGCAGCTTAGGCCTGCTCCCCATGGTTCTCTGGTCTCTGCAGGGCCTGCCTGCTCAACGCCCTGGTGATGGGTAACCAGGGCCTGCTGTGTGCTGTCTGTAGGGCCGTTTGCCAGCTCGCCCGGTTGCTGTGGTGACCCACAAGCAGTTCCTGCTGTCTGCTGTCTGCTGTCTGCGGGGCCACTTGCCTCCTTACCCGGTCGCCACCATGACCCGCAAGCAGGCCCTGCTGTGTGTTATCTGCGGGGTCCGCTTACCAGCTTGCCGTCGGTGGGACTGAAAGGACTGGAGGACTCCTGGGGAAGGGTCTGGCTGCGCCACCTGCCTGCTGCTCCCCTGGCGGGGCTGAGGGGACTAGGCACCGCAATCTGTGGCTATGGGCATCGCCATATTTGTGACAGAGTGATGGTCAATTTGCATATTCCCTCTTTATTAGATAGGATACTGTCCTAATGAACTTTGGACTACATTATTCTGCCTAAAACAAGTGCTATAAAATTTGACAGTTGAATTTTATGGTCTTATTTTGTGACAAAATTGATTTGCCTTACATTTAAATTTATAGACATTTCACACCAGATATCAATTCTGATGACTAACTAACTTATGAAATGATCTTGTTCTCTTTGAGATATATATTTTACTGACTGACTTAGTGTTATTAGTACTTTTCTATTGAAATCTCTTTGGAATGTATGTGTAAGTGACATCAATGTGTTTTTACTTCATTATGATTAATAGAAAAGAATTTAATGTCATGAAATTATTTTTTAAATATTTCTGGTGTATGGATATGAAACACTTGTTTGAAAATTTACTGAATTGGAATTATTATTCTGATAGCATTTTTAATTTGCTGCTGTTTTATTGTTTGAAAATGAATGAAGAGAAGAGAAACTGAGCTTTTAAGATTGACAGATCTATTGGCTATTTAATTAATGTGCTTGGCATTTCATCGGCATCCCAATGTTTTAGGTAGATTGACAGAGAGACCGGGGGTGTCTGGAGGTATGGGATACTGAGGGAGCTAGGGACCTGTGGCTCCTGGTGCTGGGCTTCTCACCCACAGGCAGATCGCAATCACCTGGAAGTGGTCATAAGGGCAGGTGATGGCCATTGCTTACAGCAGATAAAAACCAGTGTTGGTGCTTTGTGGTGAAAGTGAAGGGAATTCTGTGTGGTACCTTCTTAGAAGGATAACCTGGAAAGAAAGGACTAGACTTATCTCACCTATGATTGGACATTATCTACTACTGACTTCTGTGCATGGGCCACGAAGTTTCAATCACACACTACATGCGCGCCCGCATGTGGTATTTTGTGGAAGAGCCACACTCAAGGGGCCAAAGAGCTGCATGTGGCTCGCAAGCCACAGTTTGCCGATCACTGTCCTAAGGCATTTCACTCTCTGAATGAAGTTTGAATAGCTTTCCAGGTGGTGGAAAAGAGATACTGAAGAGTCTAAGAAAAGAAAAATAAAATAAAACTTACCCTTCACAGGAAAGTATGTAGGATTAGAAGCTGCACGTGGGGGATCCAAGATGGCGGCCAATGGGATGGCAGGCTGCAAGATAGTGTGTGAGTGAGAGAGCGAAAGGAGAGTGTGTGGATGTGTGGGGAGTGTCTGTATTTGTGAGTGAGGGACAGTTATATTCCACAGGAATTTTGGGGACTGGTGGACTAGGCTCCCCTGGACAGGCAGCCTCTACTACTGCTGAAATCTCTCCCAGAGTGGCCAGCTCTGCTGCAGAGACCGCACCATCTTGAAGGGAAGAGCAGGTGTGATCAGAAACCCAGCCTTACCTTCAACCGGGGAGACCTCGGATATCCCCCAGGACCCTACAACCACATCACCCAGGGACCAGCTGCCTCAGCTGTGAAACCATGAACACTGAGACTCCAGCCTCCCCAGCCATGGGCGCCTAAAAAGTTTGTCCAGGGGGGGTGACAAAGTGGCACTGAATACGGGGATGGGTCCTGTGCCTTCTCACAGAGTAGATAGAAGGAACAGCTGAATCAAACAACATCCACCCAGAATTGGCAAATTAAACACAGCTGGTGAGGCAATCCTTGGATGGAAAGGTCAGAGATCACCTAGAGCAGTGGTTCTCAACCTTCTGGCCCTTTAAATACAGTTCCTCATTTTGTGACCCAACCATAAAATTATTTTTGTTGCTACTTCATAACTGTAATGTTGCTACTGTTCTGAATCGTAATGTAAATATCTGATATGCAGGATGGTCTTAGGCGACCCCTGTGAAAGGATCGTTTGACCGCCAAAGGGGTCACGACCCACAGGTTGAGAACCGCTGACCTAGAGAGAGGTAAGATGTGGGATCCAGGCTGGAGGGAGAAACACACACCATGGAGACTAGTATCTCAGAGGGAGACTGAGCTCCACCAAATCCGTGGTCCTGGGGGTCAGTGTAGCCCTTGAATGTGAAAGGGTGTCCACAGGGCTGCTGGCAGAAGGGGACTCTAGATATAAGCCCACAGCCATGGGAAACTGTGCCCAGAAAGGCAGCCTGAAGTTCTATACTGGCCATGCAGTGCCAGGGGAAAAAGACATGAGTCCGAGTGGTTCTTTGTCTTTTTTTTTTTTTTACCTCCTTGTTTTTGCTTGCTAAGTCCAGTACATAGGCTCTTCCAATTAAAAAAAAAAAAAACTCATGGAGACTACAGAGGAAAGTTGTTTTTGTGGAAACTGGGGATCAGAATAAGGAGAGACGAGCAGGATACCATCTCTGAGTCAGTCTGTCCCTCCAACCCAGTATTAAGTGCGGCAGGGAAAGAAGCATCTAAACACTGGGTAGATGGTCCATTTAGTCCCGGAAATTAATACAGAAACACCACCACCCAGAGATTGTGTCAGAAATTTACTCTTGTGTGAATACAACTGAAGGTAGGCAAAGAAACAAAGTGAGCAGAGAGATCCCACCAGCTTGAAAACAAGGTTGTGGTTTATAACACAGAGGAGCAGTGGACTGCAGGGAACTTCAACACTGTGCTGACAACCTGACAGAAAACAGATGTGCCATGCAGAACAGTAGAGGAAGTGAACAACCTTCACTACTTCACTTTTTTATTTTTTATCTTTTACTTAAGAAACTAAATTTTTTTCCTCACTTGATTTTACTTTTTTATTATTATATATTTTTTAATTATTATTATTACTACAACTATTTTACCTTTTTAAACATTTTATTTGGTCTTTATTTTATTTTATTTTATTTTGGTATTAGTGTTCTACATTCTATTTTTACTTTTATTTTAGCATTATTTTACTCTATCTCAATTTTTTGTTATTGCCAACACTCTCTTCCTCACTTTTCCCCCTTTTTATCCTGTTTCTCTTATCCTGTTCCTGCTTTAGTTTTTCTCTATCCTTTATTTTTACTCCCTGTTAAAACTTGATCTTACTCATATATCTAATTTTTTCTCCCCTGCTCTAAGTCCATGCAACTTAAATTTGTGCACTCAGGGGAAAGGGGGTCCCTCAGCCTGCCCTGTGCCCTCTCGCAGTCTGGGACCCCTCGGGGGATGACCACCTGGTGGATTAGGCCTGCTCCCCAGGGGATTGGGCCTAAGCTGGCAATCAGACATACCTCTGGCAGCCCTCGGGGGATGTCCACTTGCCAGCAGGGAGCAGACCTAAGCTGCAGTCGGACATCCTTAGCGCTGCTGAAGAGGCAGTAGAAGCTCCTACCACCACCGTTGTACTGGCAGCCATCAGCCTGGCTTGTGGCTGAGCAGAGCTCCCCCCTGTGAGAGCGCACTGACCACCAGAGGGCAGCTCTTGCATTGAGCGTCTGCTCCCTGGTGGTCAGTGTGTGTCATAGTGACCAGTCATTCCCAGTATTTCTGCTGTTAGGGTCAGTTTGCATATTACCCTTTTACTATACAGGATAGAAACCTGGTGCACGGGTGGGGGCCAGCTGGTTTGCCCTGAAGGGTGTCCCAGATCAGGGTGGGAGTCCCGCTTGGGTGCCCGGCCAGCCTGCGTGAGGGGCTGATGGCTGTTTGCAGCTGGTCATACCCCCTTCAGGGTAGGAGTCCCCACTGGGGTGTCTGGCCAGCCTGGATGAGGGGCTGATGGCTCTTCTCAGGCTGGCCACACCCCCTTTAGGGTGGGAGTCCCCACTGGGGTGCCTGGCCAGTTTGGGTGAGGGGCTGAAGGCTGTTTTCAGGCTGGCAGGCAACTGAAGCTCCCAGCCTCTCCTTTTTTTCTTTTTTTTTTAATTCTTGGATTTATTTACCTTCTATAATTGAAACTTTGTTGCCGTCACTTGAGCTGAGAGCTGGCTCTTGCTCGCTCCAGCTCTGAGGCCACGGCCTGCTGAAAGCAGGTATCTGGGGTTTGTTTAGCTTCTATAATTGAAACTTTGTTGCCGTCACTGGAGCTAAGAGCCGGCTCCAGCTCCATGGCCACAGCTGGCTGAAAGCAGGTTTCTGGGGTTTGTTTAGCTTCTATAATTGAAACTTTGTTGCTTTTGGAGCTCAGAGCCGGGCTGTGGCAGGCAGGGAACCTTGGCTTCCTCCATCACTGGAGCAAGCAAGCCTCCTGCTCGCTTCAGCTGCATGGCTGCTGGCCACCATCTTTGTTGGCGGTTAATTTGCATATTGCCCTGATTAGCCTATGGGAAGCATAGTGAAGGTACGGTCAATTACCCTTTTTGTTTTTTATTAGATAAGACTAGGGGCCCAGAGCATGAATTTGTGCACCTTGAAAGGAACTGTGGGCCATGAGGCTGCATTGGGAACAGTGGCAGGTCTCAGCCCATCCTTTGCACCTCCACCTGCCCCCTCCCACCATAGCCCTGCCCAGCTGCTGCTGCTCCCATGCACTGCTGCCGGCATGGAGCAATTGGGGCCAGTGCCAGCAGTGGGTGAGAGCAGTGTCTGTTGCCCTAATTGCCCCTCAGGAGCACTGGGAGGTGGAGAAGCCCTCAGGGGTGATTGGGGCCAGCAGCTGCTGCTCACACCCACTGGTGGTGCTGAGCCATTGGGGCCAGTGCTGGGCACTGGCAATGGGTGCAAGTGGTGGCTCCAGCACCAGCTGTGAGTGCAAGTAGGGCCGTCGCCAACAGCGGGTGAGAAAGGCGGCTTCGGGCCTCGATCACCCCTCAGGAGCAGGGGGAAGTAGAGAAGCCCTGAGGGGTGATTGGAGCTGGCAGCCGCTGCTCAAACCCACTGAAGAAATCAAGCAATTGGGGCCGACACCAGGTGCAAGCGGTAGCTCCGGTGCCAGCAGTGGATGTGAGCGGAGCTGGCGACGGCAGCAGATGCAAGCACTGGGAGGAACTGTGGTGCGCGGGAGCAAAGAATTTTCAATAACCACCAGAGGCTCACCCCAATCACAGCTACTGGCGCCCTGCCTGGGTCTGGTGCCCCGGCTCACCTGCTCCACCATCCCATCGTGGCCGGCTCCCCCCATGTTCCACGCTCTGCAGCCTGCTGCTGATGCCCACCATGTTTTGCGCATGCCTCCTGGTGGTCAGCGCAAGTCATAGCGACTAGTTGTTCGGTTGTTCTGCCGTTCGGTCTATTTGCATATTAGGGTTTACCGGAGCTATCGCTTGCACCTGTTGTTGGCGCCTGGTGTCGGCCCCAATTGCTTGATTCCTTCAGTGGGTTTGAGCAGCGGCTGCCAGCTCCAATCACCCCTCAAGGCTTCTCTACTTCCCCCTGCTCCTGAGGGGTGATCGAGGCCTGAAGCCGCCTTTCTCACCCACTGTTGGCGACAGCCCTACTTGCACTCGCAGCTGGTGCTGGAGCCACCACTTGCACCCATTGCCAGTGCCCAGCGCTGGCCCTAATGGCTCAGCACCACCAGTGGGTGTGAGAAATTTTAATATATATATATATATTTCTATTCTCTTTTTCTGTTTTTGTATTTTGTTTTTTATTTTTCTTCTTATACACTCATTCTCTTTCTACCTCCTCTATATTGAATTGTGGCCATTTCACCATTCATTGAGTTCCTTGACCTTACCTTCTGGAAATAAGCTCTGCCTCCTCAGATTCAGCTGGGTGTTTGTTGTTTGCGTATTTGTTATTTGCATTTTTTGGATAAGTTGTTGTTTCTTGTTTGCAATCATATGAGAGTGTTTGTTGTTTGTATTTTTTGGATCAGCTGTTGGTTTTTTGGTGTTTTCTCCCCATGTACATATATTTTCCCCCCTTCTTTTTTCTTCTCTTTCTTTTCTCTCTTAATTTTTTCCTTTCCTCAATATCATTTTTGCACTTTTTTCTCTTCCTAATTCTCTCTTCTCTGGTGGTCACCTTTATTTGGCGTTGTGATATTGTGAATACATTTGTGTTTGGTGCCCTGTGCATTGTGTCTTGTTGTGTTGTATTTTGTACCTTTAAGTCAATGAGAGAGAGAGAGAGAGAGAGAGAGAGAGAGAGAGAGAGAGATAACCAGACACCTTGAGAGGAGCAAACATGGGGAAACAAAGAAACAGCCCCCATATAAAGAAAAAGGAGGAATCACTGGAAAAGGAAGTAAATGAAATAGAGGCAAGCAATATGTCAGAGAAAAATTCAGAGCAATGGTTACAAGGATGCTGAAAAGGGTGGAAAACAAATTCAACAATATGTGTAAGAACCAAGAGGAAATGCAAAAGAACCAAGATGAAATGAAAAAATGACATCGCTACAATAAAGAACACAATAGAAAGCATCAACCATAGACTACAAGAAGCAGAGGACCACATCAGTGAGCTAGAAGACAAGGTAGGAAAAAATACCCAAGCAGAGCAGCAGCTGGAAAAAAAAAAAAAAAAAAAACCTTAAAAAACAGGAAGTGAGCAAAAGGGAACTTTGGGACAATACAAAATGAAACAACATCCACATAATAGGAATCCCAGAAGGAGAGGAAACTGAGCAAAGAATAGAAAACCTGTTGAAGAAATACTAACAGAAAACTCCTCTGATATTGGGAAGAAGAAAAAACTTATACAAGTCCAAGAAGCTCACAGAGTCCCAAATAAGATGAACCCCAAAAGACTGACACCAAAACACATTATAATTAAATTTGCAAATACCAATGACAAAGTAAGAATCTTAAAGGCTGCCAGACAGAGACAGAAAGTTACCTACAAGGGAACTCCCATCAGACTATCGACTGATTTCTCAACAGAAGCACATCAGGCCAGAAGGGAATGGAATGAAATATACAAATGCAAAGCAAGGGTCTGAATTCAAGAATACTGTACCCAGCAAGGCTATCAATCAAAGTAGTGGATGAAATCAGGAGCTTCACAGACAAAAAAGGACTAAGGGAGTTATTACCACCAAACCAGCAATGCAAGAAATGCTAAAGGGACTGCTGTACAAAGAAGAAATAAAAAGGGAAGAAGAAACACAGGCATAAAGAATAAAAATGGCAACAAACAAGTACCTATCAATAATAATTTTAAATGTAAATGGATTAAATGCCCCAATCAAAAGACACAGGATAGCTGAGTGGATAAGAATACATGACCCATATATCTTCTGTCTACAGGAGACCCACCTCAGAACAAAGGACTCACATATACTGATGGTGAAGGGATGCAAAAAGGTTTTTCAGGTGAATAAAAATGAAAAAAAAAAGCTGGGGTAGCAATACTTATATCTGACAAATTAGACCTCAAAGTGAAGGCCATAACAAGAGATAAGGAAGGCCACTTCATAATACTAAAGGGAGCAATTCAACAGGAAGATATAACTTTGATAAACATATATGCACCAATTCATGAGCACCCAAATACATTTAAAAAAAACTTCTGGAGGATATCAAGGGAGAGATTGACAGCAATACAGTCATAGTAGGGGACTTTAATACCCCACTACCACCACTGGATAAATCCTCTAAACAAAAAATCAGCAAGAAACATCCATCGTAAATGACTCACTATATCAGATGGAATTAATTGACATCTTCAGAACATTTCACCCCAAAGCCAGAGAGTATACATTCTTCTCAAGTGCACATGGGGTGTTTTTAAAGATAGAGTACATATTGGGACACAGGCAAAGTCTCTTCAAATTCAAGAAGATAGAAATCATATCAAGCACTTCTCAGACCACAATGGCATAAAATTAGAAATCAACTACAATAAAAACAATGAAAAAATCAAACACCTGTAGGCTAAATAGCATGCTATTAAACAATGACTGGGTTACCAGAGAGATCAAAGAAGAAATAAAAAGCGTCATGGCAACAAATGACAATGAAAGCACAATAATCCAAAATCTGTGGGACACAGTGAAAGCAGTCTTGAGAGGGAAGTTCATAGCTCTACAAGCCTACCTCAAAAAAACAAGAAAAAATGGTAATAAATTACCTAACCCTACAACTCAAAGAGTTAGAAAGAGAGCAATAAGAAAAGCCCAGCGTAAGCAGAAGGACGGAAATAATAAAGATCAGAGAAGAAATAAATGACATAGAGACCCCTCCCCCCAAAAAATACAAAAGATCAACAAAACCAAGAGCTGGTTTTTTGAAAGGATAAACAAGATTGATGAATCTCTAGCCAGGCTCACCAAGAAGCAAAGAGAGAGAATCCAAATAAATAAAATCAGAAATGAAAGAGGTGAAGTAACAACTGATCCCACAGAAATACAAAGGGTTATGAAAAAATACTATGCACAACTCTATTCCAATAAATGGACAACTTAGACGAAATGGACATATTCTTAGAAAAATACAAGCTCCCAAAACTCAATCAGGAAGAATAAAAAAAACCTGAACAGTCTGATAACTACTGAAGAAATTGAAGCAGTGGTCAAATATCTTCCAGCAAACAAAAACCCTGGTCTGGATGGCTTTACAGGGGAGTTCTACCAAGCATTCAAAGAAGAACTAAAACCTATCCTCCTCAGACTATTTCAAAAAATTCAAGAGGAAGGCACACTTCCAAGCTCTTTTAATGAAGCCAGCCTTACCCTAATTCCAAAACCAGATAAAGACACCACAACAAAAGAGAACTACTGGGCCAATATCCTTGATGAACATAGATGCTAAAATCCTCAACAAAATTCTAGCAAATCAGATTCAGCATTACATTAGAAAATCATACACCATGACCAAGTGGGATTTATCTCAGGGATGCAAGGATGGTACAATATCTGCAAATCAATAAATGTGATACATCACATAAACAAATTGAGAGACAAAAAATCGCATAATCATATCAATCAATGCAGAAAAAGCTTTTGACAAAATCCAACAAGAGGGTTCATACCTCAACATAATAAAAGCCTTATATGACAAACCTACAGCCAATATCATACTCAGTGGGCAAAAACTAAACACATTTCCCCTGAGAACTGTAACAAGAAAGGGATGTCCATTTTCACCACTCCTGTTCAATATAGTACTGGAAGTGCTAGCCATAGCAATAAGACAAGAAGAAGAAATAAAAGGCATCCAAATTGGAAAAGAAGAAGTAAAACTGTCCTTATTCGCAGATGACATGATACTATACACAGAAAACCCAAAGACTCCATCAAAAAACTACTAGAACTAATAAATGAATTAGGCAATGTAGCAGGATACAAAATTAACACCCCCAAATTATGGCCTTTTTATACACCAATAATGAACTCACAGAAAGAGAAATGGAAAAAAAAGCAAAACCATTTACCATTGCACCAAAAAAAAAAGAAGATACCTAGGGATAAACTTAACTAAGGATGTAAAAGACCTGCACTCAGAAAACTACAGGACATTTAAAAAAGAGATAGAGGAAGACATAAACAAATGGAAGAACATACCATGTTCATGGATTGGTAGAATCAACATCATTAAAATGTCCATACTATCCAAAGCAATCTACACATTTAATACAATCCCCATTAAAATACCAATGGCATACTTTAAAGATCTAGAACAAACCCTCCAAAAATTCATCTGGAATGAAAAAAGACCCTGAATAGCCACAGAAATCTTGAGAAAGAAGAACAAAGTTGGAGGGATCACAATACCAGCTATGAAGCTATATTATCAAGCCACAGTTCTCAAAACTGCCTGGTATTGGCACATGAACAGACATATATACCAATGGAACAGAACAGAGAACCCAGAAATCAACCAAAACCATTATGCTAAATTAATATTTGACAAAGGAGGCAACAGCATATAATGGAGTGAAGACAGTCTCTTCAATAAATGGTGTTGGGGAATTTGGTCAGATACATGCAAAAAAATGAAACTAGACCACCAACTTACACCACACACAAAAACAAACTCAAAATGGCCAAAGAACTTAAATGTAAGATGGGAAACTATGAAAATCCTACAAGACTCCATAGGCAGCAAAATATCAGACATATGTCATAGCAATATCTTTATAGACACAGCACCTAGGGCAGCGGTTCTCAACCTGTGGGTCGCGACCCCTTTGGAGGTCAAACGACCCTTTTACAGGGGTCGCCTAAGACCATTGGAAAACACATATATAATTACATATTGTTTTTGTGATTAATCACTATGCTTTAATTATGTTCAATTTGTAACAATGAAATTGGGGGTCACCACAACATGAGGAACTGTATTAAAGGGTCGCAGCATTAGGAAGATTGAGAACCACTGACCTAGGGTAATGGAGACTAAGGAGGAAATAAACAAATGGGACTACATCAGAATACAAAGATTCTGCAGAGCAAAAGAAACCATCAACAAAACAAGAAGAAAGCTCACTGCATGGGAGAACATATTTGCCAATGATATTTCAGACAAGGGTTTAATCTCCAAAATTTATAGAGAACTCATACAACTTAACAAAAAGAAGGTAAGCAATCCAATGAAAACATGGGCAAAGGACCTAAATAGACACTTTTTATTTATTTTTTTTAAATATATTTTATTGATTTTTTACAGAGAGGAAGGGAGAGAGATAGAGAGTTAGAAACATCGATGAGAGAGAAACATCGATCAGCTGCCTCCTGCACATCTCCCACTGGGGACGTGCCCGCAACCCAGGTACATGCCCTTGACCAGAATCGAACCTGGGACCCCTCAGTCTGCAGGCCGATGCTCCATCCACTGAGCCAAACCGGTCTCGGCATAAATAGACACTTTTTAAAAGAGGACATTCAGAAAGCCAAGAGACATATGAAAACATGCTCAAAGACACTAATCATATGAGAGATGAAAATCAAAACAACAATGAGATACCATCTCACACCTGTCAGAATGGCTGTCAACAACAAATCAACAAACGACAAGTGCTGGAGAGGATGTGGAGAAAAAGGAACCCTCGTGCACTGCTGGTGGGAATGCAGACTGGTGCAGGCACTGTGGAAGACAGTATGGAATTTCCTCAAAAAGTTAAAAATGGAACTCCCGTTTGACCCAGTAATCCCACTTCTAGGAATATATCCCAAGAAACCAGAAACACCAATCAGAAAGGATATATTCACCCCTATGTTCATTGCAGCACAATTCACCATAGCTAAGATTTGGAAACAAACTAAGTGCCCATCAGCAGATGAATGGATTAGAAAACTGTGTTACATCTACACAATGGAATACTGCACCGCTATAAGAAAGAAGGAACTTTTACCATTTGCAACAGCATGGATGGAACTGGAGAGCATTATGCTAAGTGAAATAAGCCAGTCAGTGAAAGATAAATATCACATGATCTCACTCATATGTGAGATATAATAATCAACATAATTTGATGAACAAGAATAGATCCAGAGACAAATGGCAAGGAAGGGGGGATTTAGAGAGACTAACCATAGGACTTGTATGCATGCATATTAGCATAACCAATGGACACTGGGGCGGTGGGGGGTTGCCCAGTGTGGGAATGGCTGGGGTGGGGTGGGGGTGTCAAGCAGGGAAAAAGGAGACATATGTAAAACTTTAGACAGTAAGAAAAGAAGCTGCATGTGACTCTGTATCTATATTTATATATATAAGCCCAGCGACCATTACTGCGGAACAACTGTAATGACCGGTCGCTATGACACACACTGACCACCAGAGGGCAGAAGCTCAACACAGGAACTACCCCCTGATGGTCAGTGCGCTCCCACAGTGGGAGCGCAGCTCAGCCAGAAGCCAGGCTCAATGTCTGGCGAACACATCAGCAGTGGTGGGAGCCTCTTCCACCTACGCAGCAGCGCTAAGAAGCAGTGAGCCAAGCAGTAAGGAGCGAGCAGGCGGGCAGTTAGGAGCGAGGGGTCCCAGATTGTTAGAAGGCATGTGCCAGGCTGAGGGACTTCCTTCCCCTCCACCACTCCTCCCTGTGCACGAATTTTTGTTCACCAGGCCTCTAGTATTGTATAAGAATTAATTAAATTAGAGACCAAACACAAAGGTTGAATTTCTCCAGCAATGTTCGGCTTCTAATGTGCTTGCACACATGTATAGGGTGTCCCAAAATTCATGCAAGATTTGAATTTTGCGTGAGCATTAACAACAACAACAAAAAATAAAAGCCTAATTTTACTTGGTTTATTGAATCAGATTCTAATATCTGTTGCCCTTTGATTTCAATCCCTTCAATTTGATAAGAATTATCAAGTACCAATTATGACCCAGGAGCAGGGACAATGAAGACCATGGCTTTGCTGGCACATACGTATGTGCCAGCAAAGCCGTGGAGGCCATTTACCTGATGTGCTATTCCATACATAACCCTATACTGTATACTTTATGAATCAATAAAAAATTTACAATTTTTAATTATAAACCTGTGTTTTCTATCAAAATTACTTCTTGCGTTAATTTTGGGACACCCTATAGTAAGCTAAGTCAGCTGCAAGAGACAGAATGACTGACTCACAGGGGGTTAAACAAATGGGGGTTTCTTTCTGCCTACCTAATAGGAAGCCTGGAGATAATGTAGTTGCTGGTATTGATTCAGCAACTGCTAAATAATGTCATCAGGGAGGCAGGCTTTGTCTCTTTCTGGACTGCCTTGCTCAGCACCCTGGCTTTCATCCTTATTTACATCAGCATTCACAGCAAGAAAAGGAAGGAACTTGGCCCGCATCAGTAATTTCCTTCTAGAAAAACAAAGATAAAGAAACAGCCACCAGACTTGTGCTCAGGTGTCAGTGGCTAGACCGGTGGCACGTGCAGGCGAACCAGGGAAGGGGAGTGTCCAGCTGTGCACACTGCCTCGATGAAACAGCGGTTCTGAGTGAGAAGTTGGGGAGAATGGAGGTGTGTGTTAAATGGCTCCACCTGCCACCTGTGACAATGGATGGCGATATTTGCGCTCAACCACACTGGAGTCCACCAGGTTAATTTACTAGAGCGAGAAACAGAGAGAGGGTTGATGATCTCAGCAAGACGGTGATTATCTGACTAAAGGGATCAAATAGGCTCACCCGCAAGAGCCCTGGAAGTAAAACTAAAACAGGTGGTGGGGGCTGAGAGAAATCTGCAAAGAAGAATTTAAAAACAATTTTTAGTTAATGCCTCTACTTTGGTAATAAACTATGTATTTTCACATGTAATTTCTAGAATTTGCTTGTTTTTAAATAATAAATTTTCCAGAACATACTTCCATCTAAAATAAAGTAATGATCAATCCAGCCTAAATTAAAATAGCTTCATACTGAAATGTTAAATCACATGATACCAGGCTAGGATTTTAAATTAATCAAGATGAAATACGGTACTTATCTATCTCCAAATTGCCACTTGCTTTTTGGTGACCTGGACTGGCTTTATGACTGAGGCTGGAGTTTTACACACCAAAGGGCACTGAGATTCGGAACTCTGTCTGGACTAAGCCAATACAACCAGGAGACAAGTAAACTGTTTAATTTTTAAAAGGATAGCCCTTGATTGTCTTGATTGAGCCAATCATTTGGAACCATTCACAACCTCTGCACTCACAACAGTGGCTTCATGTAAGAAAACTTTGAAATGCTTTTGAACATCCTGGGAATATGTTTCTGTCTGATCTGTAATTATAATGACTCTTTCACATGTGTTTTGCTGCCAATAATGTTTTTGACAACAGAAACTCACATGCAAGTTGTTCTCCTGCACAGCTTGACCGTAGTAGCATGATGCATACACAGTCAGATACACACAAAATGTGGTGCAGAATTTCTAAATTCGAGATAAACAAAGATGAAGATGGGTTGTTATCCTGAGTACCCCTATCCCAAAGAGAAGCTTCCATTGCTGTAGAAGAATGGACCTCCAGGTATTGTAATAATGATAGTGATAACCATGAAAGCTAACACACATGGAGTGCCTGCCATCTACCAGGTACTCTATCAGGGCCTTTCCATGCGTCATCTCATCCAATCCTTACAAGAATCTTTTAATGTTCATATGAGAATCATCGTCATTGTGCAGAAAGAGCTGTGGTGGGTATAGTTGACATTCCTAAAATGACATACTTAAAGCAGGATGAAGACAGAATTAGAACTCAAACAGTCAGATTTTAGAACCTAGGATTTCAATCATAATTTTGTCCCCAACCCTCAAGGTCCAGGAAAGAGGTCAACCCTCAGAATTCTTTTTCTGATTGACATATGTCAAAAAATATAGTAAGTGGGGTTTATTCAACTTCTAACCCCAACTTCCAAACTCCCAATTGCTCAACCTGGAGAGGATTTAAAATTTCCTGAATGACTCTACTGTCTCCAGGAATAGTCAGCCTGTGATTGTCAAATTCCTGTTTCTTGCAATCTTAAAAATAAATTTTGGGGAGAAATTTTCTCAAGGGAGAAAGAAAAAAAAATCTTGCTGAGTCTTGTATTGACATGGATTTATAAAGTTAACATAGACAGCATAGCATCATAGAACTAACTTGATTCCAAGAGAAAAACACCAGCATTCATGTTTGCATGGCTTGCTAATAATATACCCCTTTCAATTTTTCTAACATCTCTTTATTTGTATTTCTGTGGAATCTGTGCTTTTTCTCACTCTAAGGCAGTGGTTCTCAACCTTCCTAATGCCGCAACCCTTTAATACAGTTCCTCATGTTGTGGTGACCCCCAATTTCATTGTTACAAATTGAACATACTTAAAGCATAGTGATTAATCACAAAAACAATATGTAATTATATATGTGTTTTCCGATGGTCTTAGGCGACCCCTGTGAAAGGGTCATTCGGCCCCCAAAGGGTCGCAACCCACAGATTGAGAACCGCTGCTCTAAGGGAAAAGGACACAAAATGACATCAGAGGACTCCCATCCTATGTAATAAAAGGGTAATATGCAAATTGACCCTAACAGTAGAACCACTGGGAATGACTGGTCACTATGACACACACTGACCACCAGGGGCAGATGCTCAATGCAGGAGCTGTTCCCTGTTGGTCAGTGCGCTCTCACAGCGAGGAGCTCTGCTCAGCCACAAGCCAGGCTGATGGCTGCCAGCACAGCGGTGGTGGCGGAAGCCTCTCCCGCCTCCTCAGCAGCACTAAGGATGTCCGACTGCAGCTTAGGTCTGCTCCCTGCTGGTAAGTGGACATCCCGCAAGGGCTCCTGGGCTGCCAGAGGGATATCTGACTGCCAGCTTGGGCCCGATCCCCCAGGGAGCAGGCCTAAGCCAGCAGGTGCACATCCTCCGAGGGGTCCCAGACTGCAAGAGGGCATAGGCCGGGCTGAGGGACCCCCCCCCCCCCGGAGTGCACAAATTTTTGTGCACCGGGCCTCTAGTCTATATATATAAAGAGCCAGGGGCCATCGCAACCGAATGGATGACCGAACTGACAACCGAACGGGCTGAGTGGGGCGACAAGGCTGGCAGGGGGTTAGTGAGGGATGACCAAATGACTGAGAAGCAGGCTGCATGGGGCAACCAAGCCAACGGGGGGGGCAGTGAGGGGCGACCAGGCCAGAAGGGGGTTAGTGAGGATGACCAAACAACTGAACACCAGGCTGTGTGTGGTGAACATGCTGGCAGGGGGGGCAGTGAGGGGCAACCAGGCCGGTGGGGGGGCAGTTGGAGGTGACCAGATCAGCAGGGGGGGTGCAGTTAAAGGTGACCATGCTGGCAGAGTGGGGCAGTAAGGGGCAACCAGGATGGCAGAGGGGCAGTTGGGGGTGACCAGGCTGGTAGGGGGGGAAGTTAGGGGCAACCAGGCTTACAGGGGGGATAGTAAAGGGTGACCAGGCTGCGGAGGGAAGTTAGGGCAACCAGCCCGGCAGAGGGGGCTGTTAAGGGTGACCAAGCCTGCCGAAACCGGTTTGGCTCAGTGGATAGAGCGTCGGCCTGCGGACTGAAGGGTCCCGGGTTCGATTCCGGTCAAGGGCATGTACCTTGGTTGCGGGCACATCCCCAGTAGGAGATGTGCAGGAGGCAGCTGATCGATGTTTCTCTCTCATCGATGTTTCTAACTCTCTATCTCTCTCCTTTCCTCTCTGTAAAAAATCAATAAAATATATTTAAAAAAAAAAAAGGGTGACCAAGCCAGCAGGGGGGCAGTAAGGGGCGACCATGCTGGTGGGGGGCAGTTAGGGGTGACCAGGCCAGCGGGGGGGCAGGTGAGGGTGACCACGTTGGCGGGGGGGCCAGTAGGGGTGATCAGGCAGGCAGGCAGGTGAGCAGTTAGGAGCCAGAGGTCCCGGATTATGAGAGGGATGTCCAACTGCCTGTTCAGGATCGGGCCTAAACCGGCAGTCAGACATCCCCCAAGGGGTCCTGTATTGGAGAGGGTGCAGGCTGGGCTGAGGGGACCTCCCCCCTTACACGAATTTCATGCACTGGGCCTCTAGTATACAATAAAATGATAACTGCCACTCATAAATCCTAACACATTCACATTATTGGATCAAATGGGCAAATACAAAGCAAGCATATATTTCAATGGTTCTTCAATCCTTTGGCCATTTATTTCCAAATTAAATATGCCATTAACATTTAGACTAACTGCCCAT
>NW_005871203.1:324024-342905 GCF_000147115.1 Myotis lucifugus | reverse complement strand
GGTAGAAAACTTGCCCAAACCTAATGTCTTCTTATACTATTACCAGAGATCTCATGATAACCTACACAAGTTGAAATTGTTTAATTTCCTGTTATTTATCTTGACATGTTGTGGTAGAAGCATCACAGTACGAAATACTAAGAAACCCCATTATAAGTAGTGCAGTTTCAAAAAAAAGTTTCCCACTGCTGATCAAGCTTACCAACTCACATTCGAACTGAAAGAGCCGAATCACAGCAATGAATTTTTTAAACCAGAAAACACATGACTTTCCATTATAAAAAGCATCCTTGCTCTGCTAATTGCCAAACACCAGTAAACTTGTGGTTTTTAGTATAATATCTATTAAGTAACTTTTTCAATAGCAAACTGAGTACCACACAACGAAATGCAAACAAGATCATTTAAATTATGAGTTATGTGTCTGAAAACAAACACAATCTTTGTTCAAAGTTTTTAATCTTTTTTTAAAATGTCATTGACTTGGTGCCCTGAAGCACCCATATATATATATATATATATATATATATATATATATATATCATTCTACAGCACCCACGTCTGGGATGGAAATTAGGCTGCAAAAACAGGGGATGATGTCAATATCATGTACACAGTAGGATGCAACTTAACTAACATGACTGTCCAGGGCAAATTGCAGAGGAAACAATACGATGCTCATTCATTCCGGGTTCTCCTCTACACTTGGTTGACCTTGAGGTCTGACCCAGAAGTGATTTTTGCATGATTCTTCCCTTCCTTATGCATCTCTTTATCTATTCATTTATTTTTTTCAATTTCAATGCCTCCTTACACTCTCTTCTAATGAGTTCCCTGCACTTTTTATCAAAGATATAAATTCTCATACTTACTGTAGTGTTTCTTTATTAAGAGGTAACACCTTTATTTGTGCTTGGATTTGTTTTCTCTAGGATTAATTTTGTTTTTATTATTATTTGATGACATACTTGCATGGTTTGAGTGGTTTGCCTAACATTATTTCCCCATAAGCCCCATTATTTAAGTGTTCGAGGTTTTGGGGAGCACGCAGATTGCAATACAGCAATACGTATGAACTATATGCATTGCATCTCGATTATATGAAGGCTACTGAGACACCCGCCTTTATGTCAAGTCAGGAATGCTAATTTCTTTCATAAATTAGTTGTCTCTATCTTAGCGATGTGAACTATGCAATTTCCCTTTATGTATTAGATGCCTGTAGAGAAATGTGATGTGAGCCTCTAGCTAGTGTATGTGATTTGATGATATGCATTTTTGTATTAAACGCACTACTGGTTTCATTTATTTTGTGTTGAAGATTGTGGGTGTTGGTAGTTCACCTTTCTTCTATTCTTTTTGTAATTCTGTTCCTTTATTGGTTGCTTCTAAATTTCCACTAACAATGTCTAAAGAAAGAAGGGATGTTTTACACACACACACATCACATATATACAGATAGACATAGGCGGTATTTAAAATTACTTGATTATTTAAATGGCATTTGAATGTAAGCAGCAGGTGGAAAGAGACCAGAATAAGTGGTTTGGAATGAAACAGAAAAGACCAATGGATTACCTGCCCCTTTACAACTTTTCCGCTGTAGTTTCGGAGTTGTGGAAAGAATGTCTCTATTACCCCACCAGGATACCATTTGTCACATTGGAATAGAATCAACATTTTCTACAAGGCTTTCTGGATTCATTAGGAAGTTGGTGTGTTCTCTCAAAGTCCCTAACTTCCCCCCAGCGTGCATTAACCGACGGAGGGAGCCTGAGTCAGCAAGTCATAAACTTTGTATACAGACAAACGAGAGCGGAATTGGCAGCACAGTGGATCCTGGTTGTAAAAAGTAAGCATTGACAAGATGTGTGATAAAAGAGCTTAAGGAACGCATTCCATCTCAGTTACACAAGAGTCCAAAATGCAAACCAGATAAAGGTCAGCTCACTGATGAACATAAGATGAGGTTGTCATTTCCATGCACCCATTGAACCAATATTTATGCATGCTGTACTGTAGGCAATACTCTGTTGGTACCTCTCCTCGATAGATTCTCTTTTCCAAGAAATGCACCATCCCCAGGTGCTGGGGGCACAAATGCTCCATCCAGGTGCTGGGGAACTGGCTGCTAGTAGCTCACGCTGTACCCTCCTCTGAGAACTGTCCTCATCTGGCGGGAGCTACTCTCATACTCATGATGGACTCACACTGGGGAGGTGGGTAAGAACCCAGCCACTGGCTTCAAAGAGTGATGACTGTTCGATGCAATTCATGCCCCAGAGCTCCCCAGGGGACTGGACTGAGGCCAGGTGACCAACAGTTTCCCTGGGACTGTCCTGGTTGTAGCCCCTTCAGTCTCTACAGTCATCCAGGACATCTACCAGCAATGTCATCTTTTCCATGATGCTTGATGTTTAAAAAGCTGTCTGCTTCAGCAACATTTAAATGATTTTAAAGACTTCTAACAATACAGAAAATATTAAGAGATATTAAAAATTCAAGCAACACACCAGGCACCTAAGAAGTTAAACATTGGTGAGAGAAGGAAAAGCAGAACAACTCTTGGATTATTTTCAGAAAAAAATAATTTTCTTCCCAAATCCCAAAACTAATGATGTTTACCTGCCCCCAGATCTTTCCTATGTGATGGCATGTTCCCATGTTCCCATTCTTGCCTTTTGAGACTGCAAGAGATACCTTCATTATTCAGAAAACATGGCCATTTAGCAATACTTTGCTTCTTCTGTATTATTAAGGAATTATATACTGAAGTACTGAAGCTTAATTCTTTCCATATTCATATTTTAGTAAAATTAATAGGACTACCTTTAATATGTTTTCTCATGTTCCACAGTCCATGTTCCACCATCCATGGAATAGAATTTAGACTTTTGTTGATGTGTCTGCAGATCTCAAAGTAAAATGCCCATAGGATTAAGCAAGTAACATAAACATATATCAGGTGACAGAGGCAAGAGGGAGTGGTGGAGACTGCTGCAAAATAGAGTGTGTTCATTTCCTTTTTAAAGGGTGCTGCTAATTTTTTTTTTTTACCGAAAAGCTAAGAATTTTCATAATACAATCTACCCATTTGTTGATGTTGACAACTAACTCATTTTTTAATGCTGAGCAAGCTAAACAAAACATAGCCTTCAGAGTATTTACAACTGCTGGCGAGGGTTATCATTCCGAACATGCAGGCATCTCTGTACTGAGCTGAATTACAGGATTGCTTTCAAAGGGATGCAAAGGTAGGAAGAACTAATCATCTCCAACATCTCGTCTTACCTCACTCCTATTTCTATGCTTTGCAATCACTGTTGTAAATGGAGAAGCCAGTAAGGGAGCTGTGGTCCAATTTTTTAACCCAAATCTTAGTTGAACATTGCAGGAAGCCATCCATTGTCAACATTATCATGAAAGTGCAACAAGGAACTCGGAAGGCCGATGGACCTTGGACGATTAGCAGGGCTAATACCATGCACCAATTTTTCTGTTGAGATAGTGATGGCTCGAAGCAATTTCCTGACCTAATAGCCTCAAAGTAAATCTTTACTGATCTTTTACTGACCTTTGAGATAGTCTGTCTGCTACAGGTTTGCCATGCTTAACTGAGGGCAAGGTGTGTATCTAAAATTGAATAAAAGCTGGCAGGTCCAGGGTTTGGGGGAGCTTCTCCACTAGAGGGAAGTTTCCACCTGGCCCCCCATGCCTTCTGAATTCATTTTTCTTGTCTAGTGTTTCATTTGTGTGTGGCCCCTTCTTCAGATCCTGAACCCTAGCTGTGAATGGATGCGGCAGAACATACAATGGCTGGCTTCAGAATTCCCACGTGAGGTCTTAGTAATTCTGTTTCCTTCCCATTCAGAGAAGTGTTTTTACTTACTCTTTGCATATTCATCTCTGCACTGAATTTTCAAGGCTATCTTCTCCTCTGCCCCAGCCTTCCCTACACCAACAACCAGCGAGATTGTCTTCAAATATGCATCAGTCATAGTTTTTATTGCAAGCAAGATACTAACTGAAGCAGAAAACATGAGGAGAGCGATGTTGGGGAGCTCTTCAGATTGATAGGAAGCCTGGGGAGCGAGGCTGGAGAAATGGAGAAGAACCAGAGGAAGACGAGCCACAAGATCCCTTGCCCAGGCTGTGCACAGGAGCAGCGTTGGATCTGGACTGTGCTATTGGAACAATTCCCTGCTGTCCCCTGCCCCTTCCCTTTCTCCTGGGCCGAAGTCCTGGGAAGGAGCCTGTGGCTGGCCAAGCCGCAATCCTGGGCCACATGCCTGGAGCCGCCAGGGATGGAGAGCAAGGACTCCGCCTGGGGCCCTTCCTCTGCTGGAATCATCTCGCCACCACCGCCCGCCAAGCCGATGCTGGACTCACATTATTGAAGGCTCAGCTTCAGTATCACTATTGTACAGAGGTCCTTCCAGGCCACGCTTTTAGAGAACGCCACCTCAGCCACAGTGCTTTCCAACAGGCTCATATATGTTCTTTATGTTTCCTACAATGGCCTGGAAATAGTTTGAGGTGTGTTTCCTTGGTGCCTGATGACTTGCATGATGTCTCATTCCCTAGCAGCCCGCCAGCTTGGGAGGTGACTGAGGACACTTGCAGGTTTGCTTTTTCTCTAGCCCCTGATGTAGTATCAGACACGGAGAAGACGCTCAGTATCTCTTTATTGAACACAGAACAGAATGCAGTCTTCAGCCGACTCACTGAGGGAAAGTATGACATTTTTGCAGACCAGAGATTTGTAACAGGTGTGCCACCAGATTTTTTAAAATATGCAATACCCGAATGTTCAGGCAGGGGCAAGACCTCTTTTCCCTTAGATTAGTGATGGCGAACCTTTTGAGCTCGGCGTGTCAGTATTTTGAAAAACCCTAACTTAACTCTGGTGCCGTGTCACATATAGAATTTTTTTGATATTTGCAACCATAGTAAAACAAAGGCTTATATTTTCAATATTTATTTTATATATTTAAATGCCATTTAACAAAGAAAAATCAACCAAAAAAATGAGTTCGCTTGTCACCTCTGACACGCATGTCATAGGTTCGCCATCACTGCCTTAGATTGTCAAATAAAAAAATGGCAACAGCCAACACAACAATAGCCATCTATTGTGAATGCCCTGTCTTGAACCATAAATATGTAGGTCACATAATACAGTTGCATTTTATTGGTCACATCACATGATAAAATTGCATCTGATTGGTTAATTCTTGGTACCAGAAATCCTTATATACTAGTATAGGCACCTAATTTTTTTTAAAAGACACTTTGGAGCAAAAAGGGTAGGTAATTAATATTATTACATTTTGTAAATCAATCAAAATTATGCCCTTTTTTGTCAGATCGGCAAAAGTATATTTTTGGATGTGCCACAGAATTTTAGCAATTAGTTTATGTGTGCATGAGATGGACAAGGCTGAAACTCGCTGCTGTAGACCAAGGGTTCAAACTGCAGGTGGCACCTGGGTTGTGTGGGACAGGGAAGCAAACAGGCCCAGCTTCCCGGTCCTCCTCCCGCTGCCAGCAGAATATCTCCTCTTATACATCTTTCACAACTCAGGCTTCTAGGCAAGATTTAATCAAAGGATTTTCATCCAAATGAAGTTTGATGGTGAAGACTTAACCAGGAGAAAGGGAAATTATTAAAACAGGTTAGTATTTAGAAAATGATGGTAAATATTAAAAGGTGGTGATGGATAACACTGATAGATCATGATTATTCAAATTGGTCTGTACTTTTTCCAAATTTTTTCCAAAAACAGTGCTATTTTGGTTAAATCCCTGCTGGTGATGATTTAAGTGTGAATCTGTTGATAATGTTTCTATGCACGGTGGTCTTTAACTCCTCTACAGTTTACATGGCCATCTGGTGAAGTTGTGTGCCCACTAGAAAACAGTTATACATTCAGAATGCACGGATCCCATCTGCCTGGAAGGCAGGTTCAGTGAGCAGGAGCAGGCTTCTTTCATTCGCGGCACTACCATCCGTCTTTGGAACAGTGAGTGCCACAGAGAACGCGGTTCACGAACCTTCTGTGAAGAAGAGCTTGAAAGGGGTGCAGAGGGTGAGCAGGGCTGAGGATGGCAGTGGTGGCACAAAGCCTCAGAGACCAAGTGAGGTCAGGATGGACATGCACAGGGAGGCAGTGATGGGGTTAGAGATGCACAGGGGTATTGATCCAATGGTGAAACATATTAAGATAACAGCAGCCAGTTTCACTGGTAAAGGAAGAGGTTACATATGAAAAAGGAGAAAAATATATGTACATCTCTGTAGTAAACCCTCAATGTCCATAGGTTCTGTGCCTTTAAGATAAAAGGACATATAACAAAACCAAGTATACAGAGGTTAATTTGACATAAACAAGAGGTAAGCTCCTACACAGTGTCTCATCGACATTCAATGAAATTATGCTGAAAAAAGAACATTATTTGAGGACCTGCTCTGTGTGTGTATGCACATATGTTTGTGAGAATGTATGTGTGTGATAGTGTGTATGTGCACCTGTCTGTGGGTGAGCATGTGTGTGTGTGTGTGTGTGTGTGTGTGTTTGTGTGTGTGTGTGAGTGAATGTGAGTATGTGGGTGTGGTGTGTGGTATGTGTGCCATCAGTTGTGTGTGTGCGATGAGTGTGTGCATGTGTGTATGTATATGCATGTGTGTGAGAGAGTGTGGTGTGAATGTATGTGAATGTGTGTGGTATGTGTGTACATGTGTATGTGTTCGTGGTACATGTGTGTGTGTTCCCTCACTCTGTCCTCTGTAAGGAGCAGGAAGTACCAACAACACTGAGCAATTGGCACCCCTAGTGCTCAGATCTCAGTTTCTGAAAGTCATTGTTGACTCAAAGGAAGCCATGTTTCTTGGAATAAAGACTGATCAAGGCTGGGCAGGAGCAGGGCTGGATGAGCCTAGATCATCTCGTGTCAGAAAACAAGGACATGCTCAGAGAAGAAATGCAATGAATAAACCAAAGTCAACTCAAAAGGGTCCCCACTGATCAAATCCAAAATGGTACAATGCAACCACCAAAGTGAATAACAATAGATTGTACCCACGGCATAAAATATGAATCCATAAGATTGCACTGATGTAAACAAATAAGAAAATAAAAATCTTCTTTTTGCAAGAACATCAAATAATAAATGTAGAGAGAATATGGAATGAGACAATCATCATGTGGCAACCACCACAGTAATAATTTAGCCAAGGGGTGACCATGGATATAGAATTGATTAGTAAAAGTTAGAGGGGAATCAGATATTTATGTAGTCTCAAGGGACTTCCCACAAAACACACATTAATTACAGAGGAAACAGGATAGCTTTCCTTTGGCAAAACCTATAAGTGGTCAAAGTGACTGTCAAAGTGACTTTCAAAGTGATGGGACAAATGACAACCATGCACCACTTGATGGCGATAGTGAAAAGTACCCAGCCCTCCTGTGTGCGTTATCACAGGGTGACCTCCTTGTCTGATATGCACAACCTCCATCAAATCGTAAGGAAAGATCAAACACAAACCGAAAGACATTCCAGAAAATAACTCACATGTAAAGTTCCAAACTGTCAGATAGATGTCATGGAAGCCAAGGAGAGACTGAGAAAATATTCCAGCTGGCAGGGACCCGGGAGACAGGACAACTCGGTGCAATGTGGGACCCAGGATTAGCTTCCTTGCTGTAAGTGACATTACTGGAACAGCTGAAGAAATCGCAATGGGGCCCACGGAGGAGACGGTGGTGATATGTCAGTGTTAACGACCTGGATGTGATGGCTGTATTGCGGTGATGTGGAATAATGTCCTCATTTGTAGGAACACACACTAAAATATGGGGTGGTGATGAAGCATCGTGTCGGCAACTTGCTCTCAAATGGCTTGCAAGGAAATAGTTCTTCAAACAAGGCCCCTCTGCATGTTTGAAATTAGTTCTAAATAAAAAGTAAGCACATTGACACAACTCTACATTCTGTGAACAATAAAGCCAGTTTATTTGTTAATAAAAATCAAGGCAAATTAAAACAATGTAGGGTTGTTTCAACGTAGGGAATAAGAGGCTTCTTCACCGACCAGCTCTGTCTCCTTTCACCTTAAAGACCAGCGTCTCATTTGGCGAAGGTTTATGGACCATGTCCGGAGTGCCATTCACTGCTGCGAAACAGAATAAAACGGGCCAGGTTCTTGCTTGCATGCGGTCAGCCTCACTGCTGGAAAGTTGAACACGAAACACGTTTCTATCAGGGAGTGTGGAGGAGGGGTGTGTCTGTGTGCCTGCTTCTGAGTATTATGACAATCAACTGAACAAAAGAAAAGTGAATGAGAAAAGGTGTGCTTTCCCTTCTTCTCTAACCACTTCTGTTTCTTCCCATGTCGGCCACCTTCACATTCTGTTCATAGCAGTCACATAATTCAACAAGTAAATAGAAAAGATAAAGGAAAAAATGCCTTGATACATTCTTGATTTTTTTTAAGGTTATGGATAAATCTTTGACCATTTCAGGTGGATTTAGAGAAAGTCCTTATGTAGAGAAGTTGCCATCCCAGAAAATTTTCTCTGTGGCCACTTTCTGCAATGCCTATAAAAAAAATAAGGTAAAGAAAAACATATTGAATTCATTTTCCTTCCAAGTAAGGAGAAAATACAGAGCAAAGGAAAAAGACCTTGCATGCCCACTTGCTATTTTCAGAGGGGGGTGGGCATGGGGAGAAGGTAACATTATGGAAGCGGAAATTCCTTTGGGAAAAGCGATGACAAGTTCCTAAGAATGAAACGTTAAAAATGAAGCTACAGGATCCCTGGTCTGTTCTGAGCTCCATGTACAAAGTAACTCATCTTATCAGATTGATTGCACATGTCATGGTATGTAATTATTCAGTTTGTCCCAGCAGTTTCCTGAGTTTAGTTTTAAGGAATAAAATGACACTAAGTCTTTATCCCTTGCATCATAAGAATGAAATTCTAAGACTACCATCTCCAAACAGGGCACCAGGCTTCTTTTCATTAGGTTTTAACTAATAGGATTTTCACTGGTATTCTGATTTACCAATAATACATGTTCATTGCAGGAAATTTGGGAAATCCAGAAAACCATTATAGAGAAAGGAACTATTCATCCATATTGAACTTTACATCAGACACAGATGCACACAAGGCAGGCAATGAAAATCGGTGAAAGGACTGGATCCCACAAGGAAGTGGTGTGCGTCCCAGTCGTCTCAGAACACATGACTCACCTTTGCTTGTATCTTTCCATTTCCTACAGTTGCTAAGACATGGGTTCCAAGAAATTTAAACTGTCCTCTTAACTTTAATGTGTGGGAGACAATAGTGCAAAAACAATGGTAGCAGCACCTGGCACTTGGCCTCCGTGCCGGGAGGAGGTGCTGGGATTTGACGAGCAGGACAGCATGGGATCAATTTACAAAGAAAAGTCCTAGCAAAGCACCGGCATTTGTTTGACACCTGGAAATGTAGCATCACTATCACTTGGTCTTCCTTCTTTTATTCCCTTTTCTTTTTTAAACATTAAGACACTTCACATAGCATAAAATTCACCCATCTAAAGTATACAAATCCATTGTTTTTAGTACACTTAGAGAGTAATGCCACTATCACCATCATCTAAATTTAGAACATTCTGTCCTTCCCCCAAAAAACAACCCCATTCTAACTAGCAGTGGCTTTCATTCCCTCTGGCCTCCCGCCCCCAACTTCTGGCAGCACTGGGTCTATTTTCTGTGCCTATGGATTAGCCCAGTCTGGACCTTGTATGTGAATGGAGTCAGAGCATGCTTTTCTGCAACTGACTTCTTCCACTCGGCATCATGTTTTCGAAGTTCATCTGTGTCAGGATTTGAAGAGCATCCAGCAACACAGATTTTTATGTGAACTCTGCACATAATGGCCACTAATTTAAAACCAGTGTAGCCCAAACTAAATATACATGTGCGAGAGTTGATCTGGTGGTTAGGTCACGATGTTGCAAACTTGACTGAGAACACAGGCACAAGAGACAAACTCTGAACAGCCGCTGAAGCCAGGGGCCACTTCCCTCAGAGTCCGGGGGAGTAGAGGACACAGGAGGGGTCCTGGGTACGGGTCATAAAGAGACACATATTTCATAGAGAATGATTAATAAAGGACTAACATCGGTCTGCTTCTTATCCCCATGCCGCCGGTTCTAAATCATCCTATATAATAAAGAGCTAATATGCAAATGGTCGCCATACCCTCCTACCCTCGCACCCTCGAACCCTCCCGCCCTCGAGCCGGGGCCTGGGGACCTGAGGCAGGGCCGGGGGACCTGAGGCCACGCCCCCAGCCCAGCAGGGCTTGACAGAGGACCTGAGGCTGCACCCCCTCCCTGTGGGACTTGACAGCGGTGGGGCCAGCTGGGTCTGGGTCTTGCACAATTTCAAGGTGTGCGGGGTGGGCAGGGACTTGACTCTGAGTCCCATAGTGCGCCCCAGACTCTGACAGGAGGGATATTTTCATATACATTTTACTAATTTTCTTTCATCTCTGACACTCCTATTATAGAGAAAGGGCAAATAGCAATATTAAAATATTTCCTCTAATTCCCTTTTAATGTGCACGGATTTCGTGCACCGGGCCACTAGTATCGGTAATAAAAATAACTTTCCTCCCAAACATATTTGCTTATCTTAGCCCTCACCCATTGCTCTGCTTGCCCCTGGGTGTTAGTAATGGAGAGTTAGTTTCCGATTAGCGCATGCCATTTGCGTTTCCTTTAATCAACCCTGTCATTTTGTTTGGAACCTCCTGGTATGAGTTGGCCCTGGGCACAGCAGACTCAGTCACATGGTCTGTTTCAGGAATAACCCTTGAAGCTTGCCTCAGGCAGCGGTGTCCTGCCCCCTGTGGGGCCACCTAGCTTTGTATTTCAATGGCATATGTGAAATAAACAGGGATCGCCCAGGAGTTGTAATAAAGAAAAAGTAAACATGGAGTGCTTCCAGCCTGCCCTTTATGTGACCACTTGGAGTTTTTGTGCTTCAAGTTTTTTAAAACTTGCTTAATAAGCAGAAGCTATAAAGCCGTTATTTGTTACGGCCCAAGACAACAATGTAAGCCCAGATCTCTTCTCTCTCTTTAAAAATCACGGACGTAATTAAAATAATTCCTAGGTTACCGCTTTCCTTTCTCATGGTTATTTCATGTCATTTCATATATATTTATTTACTTGTCTACTGTCATATCACATATAGAAAACATAACAAAGGAAACATTTCCCTGCCTGCATTTCTCTCTGCCATTATTATGCTTGTTCCATTTCACCATCGTTACTGGGTGCTTTTGTCGTGCGGAGGAAGCGACTAATAAAATGTGAGGCACCCCAAGTCTCAAATTTACTGGTCATGTCACTAAGCCCAGCCAGAAAGAAGGAGAGAGGGAAGGAGGGAGGGAGAGGAGACAAAAGAATTTCATTGAGGAAAAAATGACATGCCGGTGGTAAACACATCCCTTCATTCATTTGACAAATACCTTTAAGAACTGGCTGTGTGTTAGACAGTTTTCCATTCTCTACTGCTGCTTGACAAACCGCCCCAAAGCCAGCGGCTCCTTTGGTTTTGTAACACGTGAGGAACTCCAACATGGGGGTATGCGGAGGGGAAGTGGCCAGAGGAGGGAGAAGACAGCACTGATGGAGGAGAAAGCGGTAACACTTGCTGGAGAGGCTACTGGAGTAAGAGCAACAATATAATTGACTGCACAGTGGCGGGAGGTGAGGGGGGAGGCGCCTGAAAGAGCAGACCAGCCTGCCACACTGCGGAGTCCTGGGCACCTGCAGTCCGCCTGGGCATTTCCCGCTGACCCTCCTCGGGTCCTGGCCCTCCATCGAAGCCTCCAGGAGCCAGTGCCCCACTTCCATAATGCATTACATATAACCGGGATCCTGGACTTCTCCACATAAAGGGCCTGCGCCCACTTCTGGGACCTCAAACATCCTCGTCCCCAGTCAACTTTCCTGAAGATGAGCCACACTTCTGGTGGCAGCTCTTGGTTGGGGAGAGGACAATGAAATTTGAAAATCAAGGGCTCTGGGCCTGAGCTGGGTCCCCCAAGGGGACCTGTTCTCCAAGTCTCCTCCCAGGTGTCAGCCGCAGGACTGGCCCTCCATTCACCTGCCCTACCTGGTGCAGGGTCGAGTGTGCGACTACGGAGCCCAGCAGCTGGTAGGTGACTGGCATGGGTGTGTGGAAGCTTTCTGAGGACAATTTTATCAAGAAAAGAGGAAGCAACATCGTCAGCCAAGTTCAGGAGGGAGGGCTTGCAGGTTGGGGAAGAAAGGACAAGGCCCCAGGAGACTGGGAGCAACGGGCTAAGGAAAAGTCATAGGAGTGTCGGCAGCACAGACGGCCAACTTGAAGTCAGTCACTGTGTTTGAGGTCAGACTGCTCCGTGCACTGCGCTTAGGCATGAAATAGGTGGAATTTGGACTTAACCTATGACGTGGTTGGCTTTCTGAGGATGATGAAGGCTAAGAAAGTTGAGGATAGATCTGAAGGAAAGCTAACAATGGACTTGGGATTTCAGCTGAATAAGAAAGGAAGATGAGAAGCATTGAAGGACTAAGTGCTGGTGGGCACAATGGTTTCCAGCTCCCCCCTACCCCCCACCCCTCTGGGGCTGAAGAAGTGTTGGCATCAGAAAATAAAAGCGAAAAATGAGGGGATGTGGAGGTGGTGACTAGAGAGTGGGATTCATTCAACTGAGAATAACCTGCTGTTCTGTTTATTGGCAATAAGTTAGGTTGGAAATACACTCAGGAAACAGGAGGCTAAGGACTATCTACCAGAGTCCATAGCATTGAGAGTTCAGGGCGGTGGATGGTGTATTTCCAAGACTATTGAAGTCACCAAGAATCATGAAATAACGGCTAAGTGAATTGAGTACAGAAAGCAAGGTGCACACAGGAATACAGGAAGCCCTCATTTGAGTAAAAAATGGCAGATGTGCCATGTGTCTGTCTAGCCATGATCTGTATACATGCCAATACTCCACACACATGCTTGTATGTACATGTGCAGACTAACCGTGGAAGCAGACAGAGGCAATCCTCCTACCCGGGGTCAACTCTGATGATGGCATCTGGGGAACCAGAGGTTCAGGGTAGGGTGGTTTAAAATATGTCTGCACAATGCCCTGACCCGTTTGGCTCAGAAGATAGAGGGTCGGCCTTTGAACTGAAATATCCTAGGTTCTATTCCGGTCAAGGGCATGTACCTTAGTTGCGGGCACATCCCCAGTAGGGGGATATACAGGAGGCAGCTGATCAATGTTTCTCTCTCATTGATGTTTCTAACTCTCTATCCCTCCCCCTTCCTCTCTGTAAAAATCATATATATATATATATATATATATATATATATATATATATATATTCCTTAGTTCAAAAATGAAAGAAAACAGGTAGGTTAATAAACAATAAAAATAACAATGATCTTAGCTGGCCTTATTTTGCCAGACTTGCTTTTTTTTTTACCGACCTCAAGAAGCACCCGGTCCTTTAAATGAAGCCAAGTTTTGAAAATAAAATCCTCAGAGCAATCGGGGCAATTAAGATGTATTTACACATCTCTGGGTTGGGGAGAAATGGATTTGTCTTGCTGCCGGCAACGTGAGCAACAAAAATCCGATGTGCTAACCAACTTAGTGGAGAAAGTCTGTGTCTCGATCAAAGACCAGATGATTGCAATTCAGCCACCCAATATCTTCTTGCTGATTTAATTAACATAATGCTCCCTTAACAAAATGAAACAACATTATTAAGCTGCATTGATGAAATGCAGGCCAAACCCTCACAGAAAGGCTGCCAAAGGCCTTGGGCTTGGAAAAGATTTTCCTGTTTCACACTGTTTCTCCCACAAGAACAGCTCGCGTGGGAGAAACCACCCAACAAAAGGGGGATCCAGCAGAAAGGAAAGAGGAGGCAGCCCCGCCCATCGTGGGCGCATGGTGCTGAAATAGACAATAGGAAGGAACTTTGACCACAAAGATGCTTCACCTCTGGCTGGGCCCATCCCCAGAGTGAGTTAAGCTTTCCTTAGAGCAGCCCCTTTAGGACTTTGCAAGGCTATTATCATTCCCAGGTATCAAAGTCTACAAATGAAAATGGTCACGGCAGCTTCCCCATCTCACCTCCAACACATCTCTCCCTGAAGGGGAGAGTCTCCAGTTCTCCTGTTTTGACCCTTTTCAGTTTGGAACAGGGAGTTTTGAGGAAGTGTGAGCAGGCATTATTCAAACGGAGATAGTGACTCAGAGACACCAGGTGATTAAAGTGAGGGAACTGGGTCAAGAGTGGAGGAACTCCTTCACTTCTCTCCGTTCCCACTGTCACCCTCCTAGCCCCAGTGAGGGGAGGGGACCCCTGCAAGCTGGGGAGCTCCTGCCTTGTCTAAAGGGCAGCCACTGCATATGTGTTGTCATGCATTGCAAAGGAGCTATGCACGGGGCTCCTGGTGCAGACAGCCCATCCAGGCCTGTGCCCTGGGTCCTGCACAAGTTCCTCCAGACAAAACTACCTATTCTCTCCCCAGCAGCCAGGGTGACTTGTTAGAATGTCAATCAAATGAAGTCTCCAGCCAGGAGTCTGGCCAGGTTACTCAGTTGGTTAGTGCATAATCCTGACACATTAAGGTTGTGGGTTTGATCCCCAGTCAGGGCACATATAAGAATCAACCAATGAATGCATAAATAAGTGGAACAACAAATAGATGCTTCTTTCTGTCCCCTCCTCTCTCTCTAAAAGCAATCAATCAACAATAAATGAATAAATAAATAAACAAACAAAGTCTCCACAGCCCACCCCATTTCCGAATCTTTACTGGTTTTCTATTGTCCCTAAAGTTAATTTTATTCTCCATAGAATGCCCCCCCCCAACAAAATCACAATCTCTAGCTGGCAAATTCTCACCTGTCCTTCAGTTTCAACTTAGTGTTTTCCTCAAAGGGCCTTTCCCAGATTCTGATCCTCCTGCAGGTCCCACCACTGTTCGCTCTCGCCTTGACCTTGACAATTTGGGTATTAATGCCCTTGACCCCCTCACTGAAGCACAAGCTCTGAGAAGGCATATGACCTTTCTGTTTTGCTCACTCTCACATCCAAAGAGAGTGCCTGACACATGGTAAGTGCTCAGTAAATCGCTGATGAGTATATGGTCAGCAGGAATTTGCAGAGCACCTTCCACACGCCAGGGATTGTGCTGACAGGGAACAGAAACGAAGCAGACAGGTGTCCTGCTCACTTAGACTATAAACAGCCCGGAAGTGGAGGTCATGTTGATGTTTGTTTTAGGCAATCTCGCCTAAAAACTACTGAGAAGCCTGGCAATTCAATTCTATGAACCAATACACGGAGCAGAGAAAATTACTCCCAACCCAGGAGTGTGGTTGGAGAGCTGAACAAAGGTGAATGCTTTTCCCACATGAACCTCTGCCTCCCAGGGCCAATGCCACATGCGTGCCACCCCCACCCCCTCCCAGGGCCAGGCCCAATGAATGGATCACAGCACTCTCTGTGCTGGGAATTCACTTCTGATTCCTTCTTGAAACAGTCCAGGCAGCTCCACTAACCGATCAGAGTTGGCCATAAAGATGGACTGGTTTTCCATCCCACTTTCTAGTCCTGAAAACCAGGGGAAACAGCCCTGGTGAGAACTGAGCACTGATTCAAGTGAAATGCCCTGCTCCCACCTCGGGGGTCAGATGGCACCAGGTTAGGATGGACTCCTGGCAGCCAGACAGCAGCCGGGCACTGGATCCCAACCCTGCCCTCTGAGGCACCTGCAATGCCCTCTTCCAGAAGGCACTTCTCAGTCTATTGCTAACTCTCCGAGCCTTGATTGAGAATTTTAAGATGGACCAAATTTTTCCCAAAAATTATTTTTAAAAGTAATTTTCACATTTTTATTGGACACAGACAGGTCAGCTCATAGAGGGGCGGCTCTTCCCATCATTTTCCGTTCTCTGAGGGCAGCCACAATCTCAGCCTGTTTATGGGGCGCATCAATTCATAAGTCTGCAGCATTCCAAATCACTTACTCGGGGGCCTAATTATTCCCCAGCATGAACGTGTACACCGGCTCAGTGTACGTCCTTCGTTAAAGCTTCCAAGCCATTAACTGAAAACAATATTAAGTCTGTACTCTGACTTCATGTGGTTCTTTTGTGTTAATAAATTGTAAAGCAGTGCATTGAACTATAACCCACTTGAGTGTGTGTGTGTGTGTATGTGTATCTCTGTGTATATGTGTTTTTGTGTATATATGTGCTTGTATGTGTGTGTCTATGTGTATATTTGTATGTATGTATGTATGTATGTATATGTGGCCCTGTGGCTGTGTGTTTGTATATGTGTATCTATGCATGTATATGTGTATATATTTGTGTATGTGTGTGCTTGTGTTTGTGTATGTGTATCTGTGTTTGTGTATATGTTTGTATGTATGCATGTGTCTGTGTGTATCTGTGTGTATATATGCGCATATGTGTGTATATATGGCTTAGTGGCCGGGTGTATATGTGCTCTTTCTTTAGCAGTAAACTCTAAGCTATGACTTCTGGAGATTTGCAGTTCTTCATAATGTTCAAATAAATAAAAAGCTCAATTAATATTTAATAGATATTAAAAAGCTTTTCTCCAGAGAAATCAGCATCTTTTCCCATTAAATATGAAATATACTATTAAAATAAATTAAAGTGTGGCTATAAATAAGATCCTTCAAAGGTGAGGTCATGGCTCCAAAACTGTGAGGAGGCAGTGCGTGCACCAGTCCACATGTAAATTATAGCATTAAATAACAATAACAATGAGAGCAGATTATCCTGCTTGGCATGTACTGTTAGCACCTGTGAAGCATTTCACTTATATTAAACCACTTTACCTTTAGGACTATTAAGTTATTATCCCCTTGTTACCCATGAATAAACTGAGGCACAGAGAGGTTACGTAACTTGCCCGAAGCCTCCCAGCTGGCAGGGTTCAAACACCACACAGCTAGGAGGTGCGGGCTCCAGAGTCCGTGCTGTATTCCCTGCACTGTCCTGCCTCTAGGATTTAGAACATCTCTTTTCTTAAGTAGCAGGCCCCTGTGCAACATGAGCCTGTGCACACTGGACCTTTACTATCTTGTGTCATCAAAGACCAGCAGAGCCCTTGAGTGCAAAATCTGAGTAGCTTTTCATTTCACCTTTCACTTTGGAATCCTCAATTCTAGGGCTTTTGATATCTACCGATTCTGCAAAGGCTCTGCTGGCTCCGACAGCTACCTTCTCACCGACGGGGACAGTCTGACATCACCAGACATTTGACAATTGTCCTGAGTGAGTTCCCCAGGGCCAAGGTCCCCTTCACTTAGCCTTTTGTTGGTGACAGGGGTTCTGGGTAAAAAGTCAGCTGAGCTGAACAGAGAATTCCATCCAGAGGAAATAAATGTAAATTATTAACGAGCAAACATTGTTCTAGAAAATCAAAGCTGCCTCCCAGGTGGTTGGCCCTGTGGTCCACGGGAGAGAAAATGTCATCTTGCAACAGCTTCTGCCCATGATTTTTTAATGAGGTGTCCTCGCTGGGGTAGGACATTTTTAGGGGAGGTCTGAAGTGGGTGCTAAGGCAACTTAGGGTAAGAAAATCTCTATAATTTTGCAATTGGATTGTTAACGAACTCTTCTATTCACAAATTCCTAGACTCATTTCCTGCCAAGGTTAAAAATGAAATCCATTAAAAAAATAAGAACATGGCGGTGGGGGGAATGTGGAATCAGATGAAAAATATAGAAATAATAGGTGCTTAAGAAGGCTAGAGCAGACTGAAAATTAGAAATTAAAATAAATGTGAGATTAAGCCTGAAATATTTAAACCAAGAGAGCTAAGAGGGTAAAAGCAACAGAAGACGGTGAAATTAATCCTAGAGGTAGAATCCTCATCTGATTAGAATTTAGAGGTTGAGATGGAATAAATGAATTATTTAGAAGGATATTTTAAAAGGCTCTGAGCTAACAAGATAAAAAGCGAAACCCTGGAAGTGAAGAGATGTAAAATGTAAATATTCTAAGACAAATGGTTAATAAGTGAGGTAAACTGAGGGCAGGATGCACCAGTCAAGTCCTGGTCCATAGGCAGGGCCCTGGCTCTCACACCTGAGAAAACATCACAGTCACCTGAAAGCCCAGCTCGCTGGCCAGCCCCCAGTTCTAACTCAGTAGGTCTGGGGGGAACCCTGAGAACCCTCATTTCTCCCAGAGCTTCAGGGGAAGCTCAGGCTGCCACTGGACCAGGACCCCACCCTGAGCCCCACCCTCGAGAGTCCTGAGAACCTTCCTGCACAAGAATATTCCCAAGAACTTTCCCCACGAAGCAGAAAACACGGACAACTCTACTGTCTAACGACACGACACGGGACAAAAGTAAGACGGTGCTAGCTAGCATTGCCCCATGGCTGTCACACACCAGTGGAAAGGAATGAAATGCTGCTACACAAGGTGACACAGATGCATCTTGGAAAGAGAAGGCTGTGTAAAAAGAAGCGGGTCACAGATGTCTATATGGTGCATAAAACGGTTTTTGAAGCTTCAAGTCAAACAACAGTTAAGGATACATGCATATGTGGTATAAATCCTTTTTTAGATGTAAGAGAGTAATAAATTTGTAACTCAGAGAAATATAGGAGAACAGGACTGGGAAAGAGAACTGGTGAATTGGCCTACAACCGCTGTGCCAGTGCTTAGTGTGGGCTGGAATTCATAGGTCCTTCTTCACTATTATTCTTTTAAATATATATATATATATATATATATATATATATATATATATATATATATATATATAT
>NW_005871203.1:255090-323924 GCF_000147115.1 Myotis lucifugus | reverse complement strand
TGAAATACTGAATTTTAACATATGGCCACTACTGTTACAGTTAAATTCTGTGACAACCTGAGTTGGCCACAGAACCCCGATAGCTGGTCAAACACTATTGTATATGCTTCTGTGGAGGTGTCTTTCAGATAAGCTACCATTTAAATCAGCAGGCCTCAGTAAAGCAGGTTACCGTCTATAATGTGAGCAGGCCTCCTTCAATCAGTTGAAGGTCTGAAAAAAAGGACCAACATCCCCCCAGGTAGCGGGAACTGTGCCTCGGACTCAGGCAGCACACACTCTCCCCTGGGCCTCGGCCTGGGGCCAGTCCTGCTCACTGTGGACTCAGCTTCTAGATGGTCTGGGCCAGTTCCTTAAAATAAACAACAAGAGATCTTCATACATTTCCTGGATGTATGAATTCGCTCTCAGTCTCTGGAGAGCCCTGAGTAACTCACTCATTTTCCAAAACATTCTCCACTGTTAAGTCTGGGCTCTGAGGCTGCGTGGATGCCTGGCGGGGAGAAGGGGGACAGTGGAGAGACTACTGGGTTCCCTCTGAGACTGCAGCTGAGAAACGGGAAGCCTGGGGGGGCAGAGCGTCCCCCTCAGTCCTCAGGCAGCTTCTGTGAGCCGATCATTTCCCATCATCAAGGCATATCGGGTGGCTTGGTCTGAACTCTTCAGTTTTGAGTTACAGCAACAGCTCAGACTAGTTAAGCAGAAAAAGTGAATGAATTGATTCTTATAACTAAAACTTCCTACAAGTGTGTGACTTCCGACAATAACTGATTTCATCAGCTCTCAACTCTACGCTCCTAACAGCCCCAAACATGATTACCCCTTCATACTGTCGATGAAATAAGTGTTTATCTTTCCTGAGGGGTGCAGCAAACATTCTCAAATCAGTTTCAGCATCCAGGAGGGGGTCATGGCCAGTGAGCAGAACACTATGGTGAAGCAGGCTCTGGTTCTAAAGCCAATTCCTGGGCCCACCCCCACCTATCAAATTACAGACCAAAGATGGGGAGGGGATGTTGTTATTAAAGGAGGGAATGGATGCTGGGCAGCTAAACAATAAATAACACTAATAATCCTATATAATAAAAGCCCAGCGACCGAAATGGCAGAACAACCAGAACGACCAGAGACAAGAAAAACTATGGCCCCCCACCCCGGCTGGCCCCACCCCTCAGTGGGGACCCTCACCACAAAGGGGGGTGTGGCCGGCCTGCAAACCCCCTGCGGCCCCTCGCCCAGGACGGCCCAGCCCCCCAGCAGGGACCCCCACACCGATCAGGGATGTGGCCGCTGCAAAACCACCCGCGACCCCTTGCCCTGGCTTGCCAGGCCCCCACAGTGGGGACCCCCACCCCAATCCGGGGCCCCCATCCATACACCAGGCCTCTATCCTATATAATAAAAGGGTAACATGCAAATTGACCCTAACAGCAGAGCGACCAGAACTACCACTGGACCAGTCACTATGAGACACACTGACCACCTCTCGGTCCCTTTCTCCCGCTGGAAGGCTCCTATCGCCTGATGGCTAATGGGGAAACGGGGGTGGGTGGCAGCAGACGTGGGCAGCACCAGGCCAAGGCCCCTGCCCCACCAGTCACCCCACACAGAGAGGGTGACGCATGGTGGGGGTGGGGCTGGTGAGCAGGTGGGAACAGCAGACCTCTCGGTCCCTTCCCCCGTCTGTCAGGCACCGATCACCTGATGGCAAACGGGGAACTGGGGGTGGGGGTGGGGCGCCGGAACCAGCTGCAGGTAGCTGGGGAAGATGGCCCCGATCGCAGGCCAGGCCTAGGGACCATACCTGTGCATGAATTTCATACTCTGGGCCTCTATTAATAATAATAATATCAATAGATGTCCACACCACAGGAAGAATGGTTTCTCCTCAGAGACACAAGTGGTTGTGGCTAATTCTGTGAGGCTATAGCATCGCTGGCTTCAGGGGACTGTCTCCCATGGTCTCCAAACATCCAGAATCATTGGATGAACCTTTAGACTCTAGAGGGCAATACCATCATCTTAGAGATAAGAAATTAAAGACCAAGGATGCTGATAACTGGTTTAAGGTCAATCAAATTGGTGAGTGGCAACATTGGGGTATTCAATGAAGAAGCCGGGCTTTTTTTTTTTATTTGTAAAGAGTGGGAGTGAAGGAGAAAACCGATTGAAGGGGGTGTTACAAGGATGGGGTGACCTGGAAGAGTTGAGGAACATTGACAACTGCTGTTTAAAACCTGAAGCTCAGCACCTTCAGGAGCACGAGTTTGTAATTCTCCTAAAACCTAGTCTGTTTCATGCATTTTCAGTCTTCATGTAGTTAAAGCTTATTCTCGAAAGAACTGTTTATTTTATCAGCTAAGGTCACAAAAAAATCAGGTTTAATTGCACATACATCTTACACATCTAAATTCCATTGCAGATAATTCATGTTCATACAATATTATCTAAAATATTATACTAAAAAGAGCTCTCAGATTCAACTGTCTTCTGCAAGCCAAAGGCAAATTTACATATGCTAAATATCAGCCACTTATATTTCAAAACTCCTTTTATTTTAGCTATTCAGAGGGAGTACAGGATACAGCATCTAAAGATCTGATTATTGTGATGATTTTCCTGGAAAATATTCTGGGTTTATTTTATCTGTCTATTAAGACATGATGCATGGGAAGTATTACTTGTCCATTGCAAGATGTGGAATATGGAGCCAGTGTGAAGGAGCAGATGTCTAAAAGGTGATATCTTGTTAACAATCAGATTGGAGCTGATAGAAATGTCTCCTCAATTCTCCATCTCTGGGGGAGTTGCAAAATATCATAGATGGTGGGCATCTCCGTGGATATGTCTGTTGATCTTCTCAAGTCTCTTTTATTCCACATTTTATTTGGCTTCCTCCATAAACACCATAAATTATACCTGTAGCACTTAATGCCTATCAATGCACATGAGAGGATAAAAGGAAGCAACTATGTCTTACTGAAGTGACGATGTCGGGAAATTGACTATGCTCAGGCGCTGACATAGTGATTGACAACTCCACATCTGGATCCCAGTACAGGACACATAAATTTGTTTTTCAACATTTTTATTAGGAAAAATTTCAAACAATAGAGTAGAAAACAACTAACCGAGCACCCAGTTATCCTCTACCCAGATTAACTTCTTAACAGTGTATACTGTTTGCCTTCATTTATTTCATTTTATATTTAAACTAGAGTCCTGGTGCACAAATTCATGCACCAGTGGGGTCCCTTGGCCTGGCCTGCCAGATCAAGGTGAAACTGGCTCTCTGACATCCCCCGAGGGGTCCCAGATTGCAAGAGGGAGCAGGCCAGGTCAAGGGACCCCACCAGTGCACAAACAGGGTCAGGAAAGGACACAGGAGGTTGGCCAGCTGGGGAGGGACTGTGGGACGGTATGTCTGGCTCCTCTCGCTCAGTCCTGATTGGCTGGACCCCAGCAGCAAGCTAACCTACTGGTCAGAGTGTCTGGTGTTTGCCCCCTGGTTGTCAGTGCACATCATAACAGCTGGTCGACTGGTCAAACTGCCTGCCCCCTGGTGGTCAGTGCACGTCATAGGAGCAGTTGAGCGACCTTAGCATATCATTAGCATATTATGCTTTGATTGGTTGAATGGATGACCGAACGACTGGACACTTAGCATATTAGGCTTTTATTATATAGGATAATACACTACAGATACAGTCCAAGTTCTTTGTACTGCCTATGGCAGATATGCAAAGCTGGGAGCAGACATAGCTTAGGGGTTAAGGGTCCTATTCCAGTGCTAACATCCTGGATTTGAATTCCAACTCTGCAACTCACTGGCTGTGAGACTTTAGGCAAGTTTTTTAACATCCCTCCCCTCCCTGCCCTGTGCCTCAGTTTGCTCATCTATTAAAAGAGGGATAATGATAACAACAGTACTTAACACCCAGGACTGTTGTGAGGATTAAACAAATTCCTTCTCGCAAAACACTTAGACTATATCTGGCACACAATGAGCCTGCTTGCTAGTCTTCCCAAGGAGCCCTTGGAGTTTATAATTTCCATGATTTGGGCAAAATGGAAGTTTCTGTTGACATTCTTTAAGAATGTTCACCTTATTTCATATAGCTGATCTTTAAGTTCCTCACCTCCAAATGTGAATTAAAGTTGATTTATTCAAAATGTATCATTTAACTAAATACATCACAGTATAGCAAATAAAAATATGACAAATCATAACTATTGGGAGACTCTGAATTAATTCATGGAAACAAAACATCAAACTTGAAGTTGAAATTGCTACAAAACACTCTCACTCTGTACCTCAGAGCTCTAGTAAAAGATTAGTTATAAAGGAATTGGTTCAATTTTATGTAAAGTTTTGAATCCGAAACTTTGTAACAAAAAGAGAACATAAATAAAGGTTTAAAAAAAGTTTAAATACCTCACTGAGAAATTAGAAAAATGTGCCTGCAATTATCCTCCATCCACCAACAAAGCTTATTATATTCAGAGAGACAAACGCATTCCACATGCTGACAAGTTGAACTTCCCTGCAGGTTTATTACCCCAATTACTCATGACCTGATAAAATGTCAAGTGTCAACTCTTTTAAAAGAGTAGGCATTGCTTTTAAGCAAATTTGTGAAGTCTTCAGAGGAATGTCTGGTGGCTCCTCCTGGCATTCTCTGATTGGTTCTCTAGGAAAACAATTATTCATTTTCATGAACTTTATTCTTTTGCTCATTTCCTATCTTTCCAATGATCAATTTACTTAACTGATCTGATTTTTGAAGTTGAAATTGACTGGTAAGTATTTTATTTCAACAATTTAGTAGGAAAAACACATCTACACTAATAAAAGACAAACATGCAAATTGATCGTACCTTTGCTATGCCTTAAGCCACGCCCACCAGCCAATCAGAGTGACTATATGCAAATTAACCCAACCAAGATGGCAGCCGGCAGCCACGGAGCTGGAGCGAGCAGGAGGCTTGGTTGCCCAATGATGGAGGAAGCCAAGCTTCCTGCCTGCCACGGCCCGGCTCTGAGCTCCACTCAAAGCAACAAAGTTTCAATTATAGAAGATAAATAAACCCCAGATACCTGCTTTCAGCCGGCCATGGCCACGGAACTCAAGCGAGCAAGAGTCATGGGTTGCCCCTGGCGATGGAGGAAGCCAAGCTTCCCTCCTGCCTTCCCTGGCCGGCTCTGAGCTCCTCTCAAGGCTACAAAGTTTCAATTATAGAAGGTAAATAAATCCCAGAAAAAAAAAAAAGAAAAAAAGGAGAGGCTAGGAGCTTCCATCACTGGAGGGGCTTGGCCAGCCTGAAAATGGCCCTCAGCCCCTCAACCAGACTGGCCAGGCACCCCAGTGGGGACTCCCACCCTGAAGGGGGTGTGACCAGCCTGCAAACAGCCATCAGCCCCTCACCCAGGCTGGCCAGGCACCCCAGTGGGGACCCCCACCCTGAAGGGGGTGTGACCAGCTGCAAACAGCCATCAGCCCCTCACCCAGGCAGGCCAGGCATCCCAGTGGGGACCCCCACCCTGAAGGGGGTGTGACCAGCTGTAAACAGCCATCAGCCCCTCACCCAGGCTGGCCAGGCACCCAAGTGGGACCCCCACCCTGATCCGGGACACCCTTCAGGGCAAACCAGCTGGCCCCCACCCATGCAGCAGGCCTCTATCTTATAAAATAAAAGGGTAATATGCAAATGGACCCTAACAGCAGAACAACTGGAATGACTGGTCACTATGACACACACTGACCACCAGGGGGCAGATGCTCAATGCAGGAGCTGTCCCCTGGTGGTCAGTGCACTCCTACAGGGGGAGCTCTGCTCAGCCACAAGCCAGGGTGATGGCTGATAGCACAGCGGTGGTGGTGGGAGCCTCTCCCACCTCCTCAGCTGCACTTAGGATGTCTGACTGCAGCTTAGGTCTGCTCCTTGCTGGTAACTGGACATCCTCCGAGGGCTGCCAGGCTGCCAGAGGGATGTCTTACTGCCAGCTTGGGCCCGATCCCCCAGGGAGTGGGCCTAAGCCAGCAGGTGGACATCCTCCGAGGGGTCCCAGACTGCAAGAGGGCATAGGCCGGGCTGAGGGACCCCCCAAGTGCACAAATTTTTGTGTACCGGGCCTCTAGTCTATATAATAAAAGCCTAAGTGACTATTACGGCAGAACAACCAGAATGATTGATCGCTATGATGCACACTGACCACCAGGGGGCAGACACTCAATGCAGGAGCTGCCCCCCTGGTGGTCAGTGCACTCCCACAGGGGGAGCACCGCTCAGCCAGATGCCAGGCTCATGGCTGGAGAGCACAGCGGTGGTGGTGGGAGCCTCTCCCGCCTCCACAGCAGCACTAAGGAGCAGTGAGCACAGTGGTAAGGAGCAGTGAGCAGATGGGCAGTAAGGAGAGAAAGCTCCTGTACTACGAGAGGGTGCAGGCTGGGCTGAAGGCCCTCCCTCCCCACGAGTGCATGTATTTCGTGCACTGGGCCTCTAGTTATATATAATTTAATGGTGGACTTGGTTATATTTTGGTATTATCCAATTCTTATTAAGAAAAATCTTCAGATAGAGTAAAATGCACATTAGAAAATGCACACAAACCATGAAATATTGTGAAACTAAAACCTGAAACTTAGCATTTGTTCCACAAGCAATTTTCTAATGCATGATTGTTACACACCTACACTAAAATGCTTTTTACTTTAATAGCCATAGTTGCTTTAAGAAGAAGGAATAATTCTGATGTTACTGATTGGAATATTTTTGCACAGACAAACTGTACAAGATCACAGTCAATAACTGGATGGCAAAGGTATAACTTGAATAGGATTTCTGAAGCCAACATCCATTTTTGTTTTCTTTTTTAAAAAATGTTTTTATTGATTTCAGAGAAAGGGAGAGGTAGAGAGAAATAGAAACATCTGTGATGAGAGAGAATCATCGATCAGGTGCCTCCTGTACACCCCACACTAGGGATCAAGCTCACAACCTGGGCATGTGCCTTGTACGGGAATTGAACCTTGACCTCCTGGTTCATAGGTTGATGCTCAAGCACTGCTGAACCACACCAGCCAGGCAACATCTGTTTTCTTAATTGACCTGAGATAGGCCTGTTTCAAGACTTTCACACTGACATTGGTTTATAACATCGCTACCCATAACAGGATAGTAGACAGCTACATCTAATCAACACACTTCTACCAAAAAAAAAAAAAAGGATCACTGATCATTTAGAAACAGCTTAACATGGGATGCAGTGAATACTGTGGCTAGGCACCTTGGCTGGGATGCACCATCTTTAACTGAAGTTCCTAGTCCTATCTGTGAACTATACACATATTTCTCTAACAAATTTAAAAAGTCATAAAAATTATGGTTTAACTATAATTTATCCAGTTAATCAATTGTCTTCTAACAGTAGACACCATTAAAAAATACGGACTCCTGCCCTAGCCCGTTTGGCTCAGTGGATAGAGCGTCAGCCTGTGGAATGAAGGGTCCCAGGTTCGATTCCAGTCAAGAGCACATGCCTAGGTTGTGGACTCGATCCCCAGTTGGGAGCATGTAGGAGGCAGCCAATCAATAATATCTTGCATATGGGTACATACAAAGAGACTGGGCTTTGCACTTTCATCAATGATGTTCCTCTCTCTCTCTCCCTCTCCCTTCCTCTCTGAAATAAATAAAAAATATATTTGAAAAAAATACCAACTCCCTTTCCTCAGTGATCTAAACTTGTGATTAAATTTTAGTTTCCAAAATAGACATGACAAATAAAATTAAGTGTCTGTAAAAGTGATGGAAATATGGTAAGTCTAAAACAGACATGTGTGTGAATGCATGTATGCATGGAGAGAGAGAGAGAGAGAGAGAGAGGAGCAAAAGAGAGAGAGAGAGAGAGAGAGATTGAGATTGTGAGAAATAAAAGCACTGAAAAAAATCAACCTTTAAGTACATCAAATGTGGAGGGATTGAAAATACTAATAAAATGACTTTCTTACTAATGCACCTTGTCACTAGAGAAAAAAATCAAGAGTAAAATGATATGTGAGCACTGATATGATTTTTCTCTCATTCTTTGTGTAAATTCTACAAGAATTTACTAAATAACAATTTGCTAAAAATCAAAGGTGAAGACATGCTATGTCCTAAGTCACCATCTGTTCCATTCCTCTACTATAAATGCATATGTAATTATGTAATAATATGTAATATGCTTGTACAAACCTGATGCACCTTGATAAGGGGGTGGATATATATGCATGTGGGAGTAGTAGGACCCAAATTGTTGAAGTTGACTATTTATGGATCCCAATTTCCCAGGAAAGTGCAAAGCCCAGTCTCTTTGTATGTACCCATATGCAAGATATCTTGAATTCCCAAAATATCCAAATCCCAACTTCCCTATAGGTTATTTTTCTAGAGGAATATGCTCTAAGTCTCCTGAGGTGAAAGGAATACAAACAAGAGCCGAAAGCTATTAGGAAGTCGGCATTGCATTCATTATTTTAATAGAGATAGAAATGTCTGCTCACTACGCTGGGAGACGATTAAATGAAACATTTGGCATTGCAAGTGCTCCCCAAAGGTTGGCCTTGGGCAATCCTTCCAATATGGGAAGTCCCTGAAAAACATCTTCAAATTACTCATGAATGTATTTAATTATCTCGAGGGAGCTCAAAATATTCATGAACTTCACCATGCACTAAAACATGTGTTTGTGTGTGTCTGTTAAGAAAACAAACTAAATGCTGGTCCTTCCCCCCTTAAAAGGTCAATCTGCAAATGCACTAATTCATGCATCTAACTTTAAGAAGCCACCTGGACAATGTATTTAATCCATCAAAACCCTCTAGCCCCTCATCTGCCAACTGGAGACAACAGTCATCATCGCTGGGCAGGGCTGTTGGGGAGATTAGTGTATATAAAATGCACATAAGGCATTTGGACGTTATTTCACTTGTGGTTATGGCTTATTACAACCAAAGGATATAAAGCATGATCAATTATGGATGAAGACACTTCTGGCAGAATCTGGAGGATACAGGTGTGAGCTTCTATGAGTCCCCTCCCGGTGGCGCTGTTCAGGACACACAAATCCCAGGACAATGAATGGCAGCAGCATGTCTGGAGTGTTTTCTGTGAGGGAAGGTGCCTTGAGCCTATTGTCAGGGCTTTTATTGGAGTCTGTCCTGTAGGAACACAGCACTTTCATGACTGACCACAGCCATCAAAATCCAAACCCCAGAAAGAGAGTACACATTCACCGTGAACCATGTTGTGGGCATGGACTAACCAGTCAAGCTGTGTACTGAGGTTCAAAGCTTCAGACAGGAGGTTCTGAGAGTCAGTTTTCAGGTGTCCACCCTGGTAGCTCTGGTCCCATTCATCCTTTACAGCAAGCATGTCAAACTCAAAGGCTAACACGGGCCAAATAAACAAGGTTTAAGTTTATGAGGGCCCAAAACACCCAAAAGTTTCCATTTTCATAGAAATGTAGGTTTATTTTGATAGAGACATACTGAAGACAAAGGGCTAAAATACATGAGTAATTGTTAACATAAAATAATAGAACATTTTAATAAAAATTAATATATTTTTCTTGAACATTAACTTACCAGTCACTGAATAACTGTGCAAATTAATAAGCGTAACGCAAACAAACCTATTTTTCTTATTCTCCAAAAGCAAAATATTTCCTATTGTGCACACCAAACAAGTCAGTCCAAGACTAATGACATGGTAATTGGCTGCTAAAATATTCGTTGATAGTATTAGTGGAGAGAAATGGTGCGCCTGCGCGTAAGGTGCATAAAGGAAATGAATGCAACACAATTATAGTAATCAGTCATTAGTGAACGTTGTAGTTCGTTATTAATAATTATGTAAACAGGACATTGTAAAAATTAAGTTACAAATTTTTTATTAAGATGTTTCTTACATACCATTATATTGGCTGGGCCGCAAAAAATATTCATTGTGGGCCGCATGTGGCCCATGGGCTGTGAGTTTGACATGCTTGCTTTACACACAGTCATTAAAATACAGATTTCAGTTCATGCGATGGAGTCCTAACCAATAGGCTACAGGTGCAAATCCTGTATATTACTTTACAAAAATATCTCTAAAGGTCTGTGAGTTTGAGGCTTCTGGTAGCAGGTGCACAAGAATGACAACTAGAACTCAATCAGCCACCTTGGACTGTGCGTTAGAGAACCAGGACAGGAAGAGCAACAAGGTGCAAATAGCCTGGGAGCCCGAGATGGTTCTCATGGTTAATTCTGTGTGTCACCTGGCCTGGGTCAAGGGATGCCCAGGCAGCTGGTGAAAGGCCAGTTCTGGGTGTGTCTCAGAGGGTGTCTATGGAAGGGATTGGCACTTGAAACAGTAGAGAGTGTATAGAGGTCACCTTCACCAACATGGTTGGGCAAATCCAATCCACTGGGGGCTCAACTAGAAAAAGAGAGGAAATTGAATTCCCTTTCCCTGTCTGAGCTGAGAATCCATCCTCTCCTGCCCCCAGGTCAGCGCTCCTGCTTCTCTGGCTTTGCTGGGATTTACAGTATCAGCCCCTCAGGCCTTCGGACTAAGACAATCACACCATGAGCTTCCCTGGTTCTCTGGGTGCAGATGGCGATTGTGGACTCCACAGCCTCCACAGTTGCTGAGGCCAATTCATTCCTTAAGCCAATTATTTATATACACATACAATTTACATAGGCTACATGTAAGAAATTCCTACTTCCTCTTGGTTCTGTTCTTCTGGAGAGCCCTCACTAACACAGTGCTAGAACATCACACCAGCCTTGTCTTCCATCTCTAGGTGTGTCTTAGAGGAGAGAAACAAATACGAATCCAGTTTCATGTGCTTTCGCTTGAGCAGGGAGGGAAATCTGCTTTGAGAATGTGATCTTATTACCAGCTGCACAGAACTCAACTGATATCTGTAGCTGAATGAATTCCCTGCCCTTTGCCCAGAAGCTCAGGGAAACCCATCTTAGTGTGCTCAGCACAGTGCCTGGGGCACGGGCCCGAAGCCTCCATGCAGAGTCGTGATTTTGGGACAGAAAACAGGGAGGGAACACTGCAGATCTGCAGCACGAGCTAATCATTCATTCTCCAAATAGAACTGCAGACAAGCAGATTCTTCCCATAATGCTGTTTTACGATGCCTTTTGATGAGTATCATTATTTCCTCCTGGTGCTCATATTTTTCTCAAATGTTGAAATCACAAATTCCTCTAAGCAACTCTTGTTCCCTCTCCTATAGATCCGTCCTCTTATTCCACCCACTTCAGCCATCAGGAAATACTAGTAGATATAAATCACAATGTAGAAATTTATCAAGGAGGCTATCCATTTCTGTGACAAAAAGTGGGACTTTCTCTCTTTAATCAAGGGAAGCAAAATGTTAGTGGTTGCTGTACAGCTATTAGCTTTAACACTCTGCTTCTTTCTGGTGCAATTTCCTGGAGAATCTACATGAGCAACATGAAAGTTGAATATGTTTGTGATGAGAGCAGATGTGTATATAACTTTTCTTGTTAGTTCTTCTCTGAGAATCCGAAACCTATTTGAATGCACATGTCAATGCATTGTAAATGGGCATTTATTTTTGCTCCCCTAGGAAACACTCTTACCCCTTCTGATAGAATTCCACTGTTATCTCCAAAACTTTCCTCACTGAAATCTCACATATTCTAACTGATATAGAGAGGCCTTCATGGCCCTTCTGGCTTAAGACTGAGTAGCTACTGGGCCTTGGATCAAGGGAGGGAGGAAAGGGGTGTTTTCCCCACCAGAGATAAAAATGGTTCACCCCTCACCTCTCCCGGGCCTGTGTTTCAATGTCTATTTGCTCAGTGAAATCTCTCCTACCCATTTCACTTAAACTTGTAACACCCCACCTAGTGCCCCCAAGTCCCTTCACTTTCTCTTTATCATAATATGTAGGACTTTCAAAGACAGAGAGATAGGTAGATGGGTAGATAGATAAATAGATAGATATAGAATTTTTACTGCCTGCCCTCTCTCCCCACTAAAAGATACACTCTAAGAGAGCAGGTTTTGTTTTTTGTGTTGTTGTTTGTTTGTTTGTTTGTTTGTTTGTTTTACCAATAGTATAATCCCTAGAATAGAGTCTGACACATGGTAGGAGTTCAATATACATTTGTTGAGTGAAGAGAAGAGAAATGTATTTCCTAATCGTGTTTCTGTAGGACTTATTGCAGGAAAATATTTGTAAGATCCAGGGGATACATTTTAATCCTCATTATGTTTTCATTTATTTTTAAATGAACAAGAGTTTGCACTTAGACTCTGGAGGACAATTGTAGTTGCTCAACCAGCTTCTACTGCCTCCTCTTTCCCCCACAGGTACGGTAATGTTGGACCCACGTGGTAATGCCTGTAGCAGGCAACATGCTGAAGATGTTCCCGCACGAGTCCCGTCTCATGGATATTCAGTCAAACAACAGTTGAGGTTCTGCTCTGCAGGGAATTGCAGGGAGAGTTCAGGTTTCTACTCATGGATGTAAATGGGGATGTTATCCTGTGTTATCCAGTTAGGCCCAGTGTAGTCTCATGAGCCCTAGAAAGCAAAAAGGAAAGAAGTGGAGGATCAAAGAGCAGGGGAGGTATGTGTCGGAAGCGAACACTGAGAATAATTCAGCCTGTCATTCTGACTGGTTTTGAGGATGAAGAATGCAGGCAGTCTCTGGAAGTTGCGAACAAGCTCCAGCTACCAGACAGCAAGGCCATGGGGACCACACGGCCATGGGGACCACAGGCCCATAACTGCTGAGAACAGATTTCTGCCAACAGCTCCAATGAGATTGGAAGCAAATTCATCCCAGGGTCTCCAGCAGGATCACAGGTTCGCCTCCACCTCGAGGTTGGCCTGTGAGATTATATCAGAGAACAGCTGAGTCACATGGCCCAGGCGTCTGACTTGTAGGCTTGTGAGATCTAATTGTTATTTTAAGGAGCTAACTGTGTCATCATTGTTACGGCAGCAGCAGAAAGCTAACACAGCAGCTCCCGCCCAGGACTCACGCGCTTCAGAGAATCCCGGCCTTTAGAAGCTGCAGGGATCGGTTCCATGGGAATCACAGAATCCCAATCCTGAGTCCCCAATGATTAGTTGCAGAACCCAGGCTAAGCCTGCCACCGCCTGGCCTTCCCCTGACCACCGGGATGAGTTCAGGAAGGAGCATGCACCCTAATATAGGCAAACGGCATGAGAAAAGAAATCTGCTAAATGGGTTCTAAAAGCAAAGATCTATCACTCTGCAAAGTTTCTAGGGAAGTCATTTTCTCTTCATATATGGTGAGTGTATGGAGCTATGAACCCTAGAAATGCCCCAACCATTCTGCCCAGGGGAGATTCCAGAATGAGGATGACAAAGAGTCAACAGGAAGCTCAGCTGAGTAAACCCAAACCCCAAGCAGGGACACGGCAATCAGTGGTCCTGAAGCCCATTCTATTCAATCCAGTTGGGTCAGGGGACGTTGACAACAAATCACTATTGGAAGCAGACTAGCCAATCTCAGTTCATCGTACAAATATTAAAGCACATCTGATAGGGACAATCCTAATATTTTCATATGCGTTACCAAGTTTCACTAGAAGAATATGTGTTTATCAGAGGTAAGTCCCTCCTTATCAGTAATTATGGTAAATGTGCTCTGCATAGAGGTCTACGGGGAAACAGTTATGTGGCAACAAGACCTCAGACCACCATCACCAGTCGTTGTCGCCACACTCTTGGTGGACATTCCCATGGAGCTGGTTTTACAGAATACATCGGCATGGCGACATTTCCAATGTAAATTTCAGGGTGACATTGGCAAGAAAACCATCAGTATTGGGTATTACAACACCAGAGGGACCGCCTCTGTCTGAGCTAAGCTACTGCTTTGTTTTTAAAAATAAAGTTAAAAATCCAGTTTGGAAACATGGTCTGAATCAGGTGTGAACTCATCATAGTCAACAGAGAGCGAGCTCCCTCCTATGAGGAAATGACTTATGAGGGTGACTTATCAGAAACCTGCAGAAGTGCCTTCATGAGCCACTGCAAGTTCATTTAATTTTGTTCCTATCTTCCCTTGGCCCTTCTGCCTCACACATCAAACCCCTCCGTTTCCTGTATCCTTCCTCCCTCTTTACCCAATCCGCTGAGTGCCTGCATTTCAAACACTAATTTGAGAAAGAAATTTCTTCCAGCTGTCATGTACCGCAGACAGCTCGGCAGTTGCTTTCGGAGCAACAGATGAATTTTCCCCACAGCTGATCCGCATTTCCTCTGTAGCGTGCCCGGTCGGGAACCCAGAGGAACTGACAGCACTCGAGCCAGCTTCTCCTCTGCAGACGCTTCTATATGGTTTGATTTCATGCCAGCTCGCTATGTATATTGCATCCCAGGTGTGTTTTCCTTAGCTCTGAAACCATCTGCGTTGAGCTGCAGATGAGATTTCTTTGGGCAGTGACAGACTCTCATTGCAACACATGTCAGTGCATCACATGTGGGGACCCCTGCAACTCATATCAGTGCATCGCACGTGGGGCTTCCTGGAAAACCAGAGGGGGCTGATGTCCATCACAGGACACCTTTGGCTTCTTCCATTTCCTTTGCCTCTTTATTACCATTTACACTGAGCATCGAAGGAGCCAGATCTCCCCCACCCAGACCTACTGTTTCTGCTTTAATATGGAAATGGTTTTCAGACCTGTGGGTCTATGCCAGTGATGGCAAACTTTTTGAGCTCGGCGTGTCAGCATTTTGAAAAACCCTAACTTAACTCTGGTGCTGTGTCACATATAGAAATTTTTTGATATTTGCAACCATAGTAAAACAAAGATTTATATTTTTGATATTTATTTTATATATTTAAATGCCATTTAACAAAGAAAAATCAACAAAAAAATGAGTTCACGTGTCACCTCTGACACGAGTGTTATAGGTTCGCCATCACTGGCTTAGACCCTAGAGCCAACAGAGTACTAGCTAAATCATACAAGAGTCAATGTGTTGCTTAACTAATATATGTAAAGAGGTTGTAGAGTTATCTGTGCTCCAAGGCAACTAAGCAAAGGCAATGAACATTCCCTGGTGATCATTTCTGGGTCTCTCCTAACCTAACGCTCTCCTCTGAAGCTCCTATCTGAGACCAGACTGCACCAGACATCTTACATGAGGTCAGGAGGTCAGTTTCAGGGTTAAATCCTTCCAATGTGAAAACTCTCAGTGTCTCCAGGGAAAACCAAGACCGACACTCCCTGAATCCACCTGCCCTGCCATACACGATTGTCTGGTGATTGAAACACACATTACTTGGATGATCCTTGAATTGACTAGAAGGAGAATCTGTTAGATTAGAATCTCTGTTAGATTGGAATCTCTAATCTCTGTTAGAAGCACATGGTGACCATTTGTCTGCCAGTAAAGGGAAAGGTCTAGGTGAATCCACTCGGTCAAGTGCAGGCATCAAACCACCTGCATTTGCCTTTGGCTCCTGTTTGCACAATGACAGCCATTCTGGGCCTCAGGTTCCATATGTGTAGAATGTTCACATGCAGAATAATAATAGTCAATCAGTAGGTGTCTGGGGGGTCAGATGATATAATGAATTAAAAGGCTAAGCTAAGTCCCTGGTACTTAGTAACCTCTCCATAGTGGCAGCAGTGATTACTATTATTTATGAAAAATAAAAAAATAATAACTATTGATGGTAAAAGGAATTACATCAACCTCTGATAGAAAAGCAGGGTGTGTGTTTTATTGTTGTTTTGCATGGGTCATTTATTGGTTTATTTGTTTCAAGACTGTACCCCTACCTAAACTATTAGTCCCTTAGAGGTGGGCCCAGATCACTATAGTTAACTACTTACACCCAGCCCCCAGCCCCTGTCTGCCACATAGTAGGTCCTCAGTAGTTATTTGATGAACGAATGGATATTTGTGTGCAAGAGTAAGGCAGATGGGCAGAGCGGTTATGCCAAGCAGTCATTATCATGTTAACCAGAGGAAAACTGGAAATAAAGCTGTGATCTCCAGGAGGCCTCAGAAAACAGGCTTAAGTTGACCAGGTCATTACATGTTCATTGGTAATACCGTCTGAGTTTAAGAATTATACAGGAAAGGGATGATTTTCAGTTTTTAAAATGAAAATCTTTTATGTTCATTAAGCATTTAGTACATATACTTTGGAAATATACATTTAGGAGGAGAGAAAAAAAAACAGGCCAGCCCAGGAATAGCCCACAAAAGGAATTAAGTACAGAAATTCCTGAAAGAACACCCTGATGAGAAGATTATAATTGTGTACTTTAAATCCTGAAGTTGCTTCTTGAAGTTATAAGGAAAGTGAAAAGAAAACAAACAAACAAACAAAAAAAAAAAAAACACCAGTTTTTGAAAGTCATCATTTTAGGGGGAGTGGGAGGCAAAGTAGAAAAAAAAAACAGAAAAATAAATTTAGAGAAGCAAAGAAGCAAAGAAAAGTCACTCTGAGGAGCACACACACACATTTCCTCGCTCAGGTGCAGGAGGCAGGTGTTACTCATTTCGGGGACAAAGGACAAGAAAAATGAACGTTGGGATAACAATACAAGAGAAGACGAGTTCACTGTAGTGGGAGAGAAAAGAAAAACCTACACACAGAAAGAGACAAATGTTCAGAATGGAGCCAGCATTTCATTTTAGGGAAGAACACAAAGAGCATTTTGAGGTAAGCCTAGGTGTGGGGAGCCGCTATAGGGTTAACCTCGGACTGACCTGTTGGCAAAGTCACAAACAAGTCCCAGCTTAGAGGGCACAGTCCTCTTAAGCATAATTAGGCTTGACCTTATGATGCTCCCTAGATCTTACCTGGGAAGCTAATGGGCTGAGGGAAGTGCAACAAGAACAAAAACAAGTGAAACTCACAAGAACAGTGTAAACAAGTGAAACTCACAAGAACAGTGTAAACAAGTGAAACTCACCAGAACAGTGTAACTTTGGTAACCACTACCTTGTTTACCTCTGACTATAAAAATAAAGGCTCAGTTTGCCTCGGGGTCTTTCTCTGTGGCCTCAGCCAGGCACAGGAAGATCCACGGAGACTAAAGAGAGCTAGAGAGTTCTGAACGCTGTCTCCGTGTAAAACATTCTTCGCCGACTCCGTCCACACCTTTGGGAGCCCCTGGACTGCTGGGGCTGAACCCCGGCACCTAGGGTTTAGGGGAAGCATTGGTCTATGATTATTCCTGATTATATAATGAATAACTGAACAGAAAGCCCCAAACTGGCATTTCTTAGAAAATCCCAATATGACCACTGAGGAACATCTTCACTTCTAATCAAAACACAAAACCCCTGACACACAGGTCGCCCCACGCGCTTGAACGTGCATTCAGGTGCATGTCCTGCAGAGCCCTCGAGCCACCGCAGAGCCCAGTGTCTGCCCTTTGTAAGTCACTGTGTCAGTAGTAACCAAATCCAAATGCTAAAAACCTTATTCTCAGCACAAACTGGATAATAATCTTGAACTATAGAAATACTGGGATAAAAATTAGGAGCCAGAGGGGAAAGGCGGCATAAAATTTTCATTCCCTTCACATCACAAATTTAGCATCCTCAGAGTTTCATTGCGCAAAAGCCTCCATTTGGCCAATGACCATGCCCTACCGTGCCCACGCCAACCCAGGGTCCCTGTCATGCTGTGGTCACTGCTATTTAAACAAACTGCTATTCTATTCCACACACCCCACCCTCAGCCCTCACACCCTGTCCAGTGTTGCCTCTAAAGTGTCAGCTTTATGATTCCATTGAAAGCTCTCTGGGGACGCACAGGACTACACAGCACAGCACTCCACGTAGGCCCCAGAGTGGCACCATGAAAAATGACATAGTAACATGAAATGCTGATTTGACTTTTAGATCCTTAAAACAAAATCTCTGAAGGACTGCTCGGAGATTTAAAATATCTTATGATGGAAATATGTGACACATTAGTGATGAGAGGTAAATGGGAAAAATAAAACTGTGTGAAGTAAGAAAAAATAAGTCACCTCCAACTTCTCAGAAAACATCATTTGAAGTTGGAAACTAGTAAGGACTTTACCATAAGTTATTTAAAGGAGTTACATTTTCTTAAGTAATCAGAAATTAGTCATAAGCTCTCAAAATTCCCTGCTGGAAAATGGACTCAGAGAACTTTTTCAAATAATTTTTTTTCCCTTCTATCCATAGAGTAGTTGCTTTTTCCCCTGCAAATAGGCAGGTGGGAAAAATACTCAAATGTGTTTTTGAAAACTGATTTTCCCAAAGGAATGGTGATAATTTTAGTGAAAATGTTTTAGTTGTCACTACCCAATTCTGAAGAGATAATTTAAGCTTAAAATTTCAATACATTTTTAAATTGATGTTCGCTCACAGAAGAATAACACCAAAACTACAGCAATGTTGCAAAGTAAAGGGTTTGTGTCAAAGAAACTTTTATCTGCACCTCCTTTTATAACCTCCTTCCCCTCCCTCCATCACTTTCACTTTCCCCCTCCCTTCATCCTTTTCATTCTTCCCCCACAACAAAAATTTATCCAGCCCCAAAACCCAAAAATGATTGATAAACTCTACTTTAAAGCATTACTGTCAATTGTAACAGTATCATCCCCCCCAAAAAACATGGTGAGAAAATCTATTTCTAGTTATTTTTCTGTCCTAGACCATGGGCTCTACGTCACCATATAAGAAGGAGACAAGGCCAAAGCATTATGAGGACGGATCACTGTCTCCAGCAACATTGTCTCCTGAGTGAGGCAAACTGATAATTTCCATGGAGGTTTCTTCTTATTCTGGTGCCCTGAGAACTGTAGAACATGCTATTGCATTTTCACAAATCAAAACCGAAGTTCTCAAGCTCTCAGTGCCTACCACAGTCTCTTTAGATACAGAACATCTAAGCGGTTACGTTAGATGGTCATTTTTCAAGAAGGCAACTCCAGAGGTATCAAGGTGATAACAGGAAAAATGGCCATTTAAAGTGAAATAACAAGTAAGCTAAACTCAGTGAAAACCTCTGATGAAAACCTCTTCTGGCTAGGGCAGGGGAAGAGAGGAGAATAAGGGAGTGAGCAGAATTGATATCAGTGTGAGAATGACTCTCTATACAGCTCCATTTTCTCTTGCAGAAATTGATGAGAAGATGTACAATGATAATGTACATCTAAGACAATGATAATGTTAATGGAAAGTCTGCAAATTTAAGAACCCATAGCAGATATATATATATATTATTATAAGGAATTAGAGTTATGGAAGTGGGCAACTCCACAATCTATAGGGTGCGCTAGAAGTCTGGGAGTGGGCAACTCCACAATCTATAGGGTGCACTAGAAGTCTGGGAGATCCAGGGAGAGCCAATATTTCAGTTCAAAGGTCACCAGGCAGGAAGAGCCAATGTTACATACGAAGTTTGAAAGCAGTCATGTAAACAAAAATTTCTCTTACCCAGAGGAGGGTTGGTCTCCTTGTTTAATTCAGGCCTTCAACTGATTAAATGAGGCCCACCCATATTATGGAGGGCAATCTGCTTTAATGATGTCATTTCAACACACACACAGAATATAATCACATTAATGTGAAAAATAAATTATGTAAATTTGAAATAGTAGGTTATTAAAATATTAATGAATCTCCATTTAAGCTCAAATTTGAAGTAATGTGAATATCCCGAGAAGCCATCAACACTGTGACTTCAGAGCTGGTTGAGTGAATTGCAAACTTGGCTTTCATGCTTGCTTCATGATGATCCCGTTCTCTAGCCGGTAACCAGGAATGATTGCCAGCCCTTGTATGTATTGTATAGAACATGTTTTTGTTTATTTTAATGAATCCCCCCATGAATGAATCTGTGACATTTTTGCTATCATTAAACATAGGCTGTTATAATTTAAACTCTTTTCAGAGCCCATAACAATGCATTCCAAGTGTCCATTCAATGATGGTTGTTTTGTACTAACCCTAGAAACCAAAACAGAAAATCAATATTAGGTGTGATAAAATGCCATGAGGAAGTTTAAATAACCCCAATGATATGCTATGTTATTAATTTAAAAAATATCATTACATGAAATATTAATGTTCATGCTTTGGAAATTTAAAATAGCATTAAATAAATCATATGCTACAATGGTTGTAGATTTATGTGATTGGAGAATACACTCCCATGCACTTTTATTCCTAGTGGGAAAATAAACTTGAATTATGTGAGTTGGGATTAAAATAGGTCTTTAAGAAAACATCTTTTGCATATAACATCATTGCACCATGTAAGCTAAGAGAATGTGATAGATTTTTTTATAAACGTATATAGCATCTTATATGAGCAACAATTAGATGTTCAGTCTTCATTATTTTTTAATAGAAATCTCAACTTTTTATTTGCAAAGATGTCCACTGTAGCATTATTTGTGAAAAATAGGCAACTCTCTAAATGGCCACCAACACTTAATCTGTTAATCTAATCAAGTATATAATTAAATAATGGATTAAGACATATAACAATGCAAAATTAGTCAATTCAAAAAAAACATGCCAATCTAAGAATGGAACTTGAGTAGAGAAGGGGGAAGGTGGTACAGTGGAGACACTTGCATTGTCTTGCATAATGTTTTAATTATTTAAATTAATATGTATTTCTTTATAATCAGCAAAAATAATCTCATTCTACAAAATCTCATACTTCCCTCATTAATAAACTTACATATATTTAAGTTCACTGAGTTCTAATTAAATGTAAGTGAATTAAATGCAGGTTTTTAGTTCTGCTCTCTCCAACAATACCACTAAAATAGCACTAAAGTCAATTTAAAAGGTATAGACCAGTGGTTCCCAACATGGGGCACATGCCCCATAGAGGGGCAACTTGATTTTTAAGGGGGGCAATTTGAGAATGAGTTATTAACAGTGATTTTTTTGCATTTCTTATGGTTCTAGGTCTCATATACAGTATATAAATATATATTGTGACATATTTATGCATTTCAGTTCTCTATTATTTGCTATTTTTTCATATCACTTCATATTATTTTTTTTAACAATTTCTTAGTGATTTCTTCAACTTCAACTGTCCTTTTGTTATTTTATTTTCCTCTTTCATGAATGTCACGTGTTTTGTAAGCTTGTTTAGACCAAGTTAATGGTCTTTTAGGCTTCCTCCATGTGAATAGTAGTTCACTTTTTTTCACTTTTCAATTTTTTTTTATTGATTAAGGTATTACATATGTGTCCATATCCCCCCATTGCTCCCTCACCCCAATCCCATACATGCCCACACCCCCCAGTGTCTTGTGTCCATTGGTTATGCTTATATGCATGCATACAAGTCCTTTGGTTGATCTCTTACCTCCCCCCACCCACCAGCCTTCCCACAGTAATTTGACAGTAGTTCACTTTTTGAATAATAAGAATTATATGTCACAGGGGAAGCATCAGGATTTTAGAGATGGTTAAGTGGGGCGTGGCCAAACAAAAAAAAAGGCTGGGAATAACTGGTCTAGACTCACAATGATACGGAGAAAGGAGAAAGATAACAAAAATATATGTTCATCAAATTTGGAAGGTGCCAAGCTGGTGAGTAAGTCACAACAGATTGGTCTCAGCATGCTGGGAGTTAGAGCTGCGATGGAAAGGCTGCTGGTGTTTCTGAAAGCAAGGGATGGAGGAACCACAAAAAATGGTAATAAATCCATTTAAATGGCAATTAGATCCTTAGTGTTCTTCCTTATTGCACCAGAAAAGGGGCATTTGTTGGATATAAATTTCCACATTGAAGTTTATATCAAGAAAGAGCAGTGTAAGCATATAATTTGGAGATATTGAGGTAAATACAAAAAAGACCCAACTTACTTCCAGAGAACAGTTTCAGGAATGGGAGAAGGGTGAGGCAGGGAATGATGCTTTAAGTTACTTCTAACAAAAATTTTACACTGACACTTTTAAGCTATGTGCATACCTTACCACTTTTTAAAATTATCTATAAATTATATGTAAATTACATTAGTGGAAGTAAAAATTAAAACAAAAAATTCATTTCTTATTCACTTACAGCAAATATGTTATGTTCATTGGTATACAGTTTAACCAGAGTACAAACATTTCATTCAATATTGACATTTGATGCATAAGTTGAAATAAATGTTAAGAGTTTTAATATTAAAAATTCTGAAATCAATACACATATAAACTGGAATTAGACAATTAAGTAAATCGGTGGTGGACGATGGGAGCCAGGTTTCTCAGTGTTTGGGTGGAATATTCAGAGAAGTAATGGGTTAGAGTTAATAATGTAGAAACGGGTTATACTATAATAAATTTGGAGACATTAGCATGAGCTCATACCTAGCTTAATCTATATAAAGATGCTACCTATGATAATACCTATAAATATGTGTACAAGCAAAGGTTAGTATACAAACAGGGATTTCCCTGCTGTCTGTTGTGATGGCCTAGAGGAAATGATACCCCAACAGCAATGAAGCAGATCTTGGTTTCTAATACCATTTTCACAAAAAAAGGACCCAGGGATCCTTGGAGAAACTGCTAATTCTAGGAACTGACAGTGAATATATAACATGCACCTGAGCTGAGCTCCACATGCACCTGAGCTCCTTGAATGCCAGGAAGTAACAAAGTGCTCAACACACACACACACACACACACACACACACACTGCGGTATATCAAAGGGGCCCAGGAACCATCTGAAAGAGGGGACAGTAGGTATCCTTCATGTGGTGGGAAGAGAATGACATCTTACCTCTTCTTCACAAACCACAAACCCAAGTCTAATCATGAGAAAACCTTCATACAAACCTAAACTAAGGGACATTCTATCAAATACCAGAACAGTACACCTAAAACATGTCAATGTCATAAAAAATAAAAATTTGGAGAAGTACCATGTGGCCAGGAGGAGCCTAATGAGACATGACCATTAAATGTGTGATGGAATCCTGGACCACAAAGAGGACATTAGATAAAAACTAAGGAAATAGGAATAAACTGTGGACCTTAGTTAGTAAGAATTTATGGATAATATTGATTCATTAATTGTGACAAATGCACCATACTAATGTCAGAAGTAAGTAATAAAGGAAACTGGGGTATAGAGGAATTCCCTGTACTGTCTTTACAATCTTTTTTTTTCAAATTTAAAACTATTCTAAAACAAAGCATCTACAAAAAATATATACATTAAATAATTTTAATACATGCAGCACAGTAGGCTCTTTATTCTCCAAATACCCCCATGGTATGGTTCCAGGGACGTGAGCACCATATCTAAAACATCTACCTCCCCAGATGAAAACTCTGTATAAAGCTCTCCTTTCCTGATGATAACATCTGCATGTGATTTCATAATAAGGAATATCTCATAATTAGACAAATTTAAAACATTCAGAGAATGGCCAATAAAGAAATGTGTCACAAGCAGCCAAACTCAGAATGCTCAGAGTGTGGCTAATTTTCAAAAGAAAATGATTCTTCTAGACCTTTGAAGACTCCTTTAAACATATTCATGACAAAAAGAAAGAAAGGTTACTGGCCAAATTTTTTATGTCATGCAAGTCCAAGTTTGAATACTCTAATTTTATCATTGTTACAAAGTAATTCAGAATTCATTAATTTTAAAATGTGCCATTGGTAGCATTTAAAAAAAATGAAACTACAAATATTCTTTATCTTGTAGCAACATTTGAGCTAAAAGAGAATAAAGCTAGATAGAGGAAAGCCTGGTCAAAGCTAATATCCAACGTTGCATGTTCCTAAAAGGGTTGTAGGCTCTCATCCAAGGAGTAATCAGCATATTAACTTGTGGCAAAAGTCTAGAGTGTCACTGATGACCTCCATCTCACAAAACCCATCATTCTCCATCAAATTCCTTTTCTCAACTACATACCACCTAGCTGACCACACCCTCACTCTTCACAGTCTTGACCTCTATGAATGCCAACCATGGCCAGTTTCCATTCGCCACATTGGCTCCTGTTCTCTAGCTCCCATGCTGTTTTTTCCTCCACTTCCCCCTGCTTATTTCTAGGGTCTTCAACGGTCTTTTTTCTTTAGCCTCTCACTCACTAAGTCCCATGACTGTGTCTACCTCATGTCGATGACTCCGAGATCAATACCATAGGCTCTCACCCATCTTTACTGTGTTCAGACTCCCTACTCCACCATGGGCTGAATCTCAGGTGGAAGTCTACTAGACACATGGCCAAAACGAAGGCGTGATCATAACCATTTCCAAATGTCTTTTTCTCAGTAAAGGTACCAACATCCTCCTGTTGTTCAAACCACAAATCAAGAAGTCTTTCTTCTCTGTCCTTCAACCCCATATATCATTTGTCCATGATCCCTACCCATTCTACTTCCAATTACACTCAAAATCTGGTCAGCTATCTCCATCTCAGTGATGCCAGCCTCGTCGTCAGACTTCCCCCTGCATCACTGCAATCACCCCGTTGGCCTCCCTGCTTGCACTCCTGTCATCTAGTTCTGCACTTCCTGAATTCTAAGATGTACATTTTGTTCACATGGCAACACCTCTGAAATTGGAATGCATCTTACAATCAGTTGATGGCACTTTAAAATTGCACTAGTTTCTCTTTTCAAATTTTAACATCTTGAAAACAAGAGTGAAAATGACAATCAATGAATCTTAACTTTGGTAATATATTTTTTCATGTAACCATAAGAATAAAAATTTTTAATTCATATTCAGATCATTTTACTCTGCTGCCAAATCTGCCCCAAAGATTTCTACTGCTCTGAGAAAAATAAATAAATGAAGTAAAATATAACCACCTTGGCATGCTATATGGGTCCTTTTATTATCTGTCCTCTGCCTAACTCGCTGACTTCGTATTTTTATAACCCCTCAGTCTCCATGATTCAATCACACTGGTGATTGAACTCATTCAAATTCACAGAGCATGTCAAGCCCATCATGGCCTTGAAGACAGCTCTGCTTCTGCTCTTGTGTTCTTTCATACCTGGCTTCTTCATATCATCCCTGTCCTCATGTTCACACGGCTTCCCCAGCCGCTTGGCCAATGCAACCCTCTTCATCATTCTGAACCAACCTTTGAGTGGAAGTCCATCTGTCTGTGCAGGTGACCACAGCAACGTGTTTGCAGGCCACTGTTATTTTGGATTTTGGAGATATGCTGGCTGTCCAACTTTTAAGTAATACATACATTGCCTCATTTAACTGTAAAGAAAACAATAAAGTAAGTGCTTGGGTTAGGCAAAATTCTAGGATGCATTCCCTGATTCCTGGCCCATGATAATCCCCTCTTCCTGAATGTGTGCTGGACCTGTCACTCCCCTCCAAATAATAGCATATGGTAACAAAGAAGGGATTTTGTAAATGTAATGGAAGTTTCTAATTAGTTTCTTTTAAGTTAATCAAGAGGGAGATTATCAGGTGATTCCTTTACTAGAGGGTCTGGAGGTGGAGAGCTTCCCCCATTGGCTTTGAAGGTATAAACTGCTTAGTGAGAGAAGCTGGGGACAGCCATGTGGCCAGGAACTGTGAGGGCCTCTAGGAGCTGAGCGCAGGCCTCAGTTGGCATTTATCCATGAAGCAGGACTTCAGTCCCACAGCCACAATGAACTAATCCTGCCAACAACCATGTGTCTGTGCAAGAGGACCCTGGGCTTGGGGAAAGAGCACAGCCCAGCTGGCACCTGGATTTCAGCCTTTGGGGGCCTTGACAGCACACCTAAGCTATGCACAGAGTTCTGACCCTCTGACCCTGTGAGATAATAAATGCATGTAGTTTTAAGCCACTATGTTTGTGGTTGCTTTATATACAGCAGAGAAAACCAATGCCATAGTAATATTGTTCTCATTCAAGAGAGGGCCAAACTGAGAATTACTGAGATGCCCGTATGGACAGGGATGTTAAGTGAAAGGGCCGGAATTTGATGTGAGGGACATCTCACTTCACAGTCCACGCTGTTTACCCTGTGGTTTCCGCCACTGTGACTGGCATCACAGCAGATTCCAAGACCTTCTGGAAAATCAGCCAGGTCTTATTCAACTTTGAATTGCCCTACATTGTGTTAGATTCTCTGAGGATGTTTGCTAAATTCAGAGCACAGTTTTGAAATACTGAGCATCACAGACAAGCACTTAACTCTAAAGAAAACAACAGTGAAGTAAGTGCGTGCGTTAAGCAGTCCAATGGCCTGCTTTCATCATAGTCAAACCTCTTTCATCTTATCAGAACCTCACAGAAAATGTTGAGACACAGATTTGCTGAGGTTAAGCACTTTTTATCTGTCCTTAGAGTGGGCGGATGTTTTATGAGCAAAATTAGACTATGACATGAGATTTTTACAAAGCCTTTCATTTCTGCTTAGTTCTGTTGCCTGACTGCACAACCCGAAATTAGAATTTGTTCCCTTTGTGTGCATCCCAGGCTGTCATTTTCATGACAATTACTCACTATTTCATTTCTTAAGATGCATGCGATCTATATTACTGGGGGTTGGTTCTCTTTCCATTTCCATCCTTCTGAACAACACCATTTGGAAATAACCACAAATTCAAATATTCAGGTAGACAAGAAAATAGTCTCCTCGATGTAACTTCTTCTCATTAAATGAATACTGTGTGGGTGGCATACAGATTAACAGGAAAATATGAAGCCATAATTGAATGCATTTCTGTGGATAATTCAGATCAATATATCTCCCTACCTTACGTTAATTCATCGTGAAACAGCACTTGGGCTATTACAACTGTGTTCCTCCCACTGGCATTCCACATGACTCCATTCCCCTGTTATTCATACTGTCTCCATAGCATCATCTAAAACACAGATCGGACGTGTTCCCAAATCAATGAGGTGTGCCATGAGATCAGGTACCATCTCTGGGTTTGCTCACCATTACAGCCTTAGCAATTAGCACTGGGCCTGGTCCTTAGTAGGCAGCTGGCCAACATATGCTAAATAAATAACTAAATTCATAAATTCATGAATATTACTCATCCCCCTGTGACAACCCCTCATTTATTTCCATTTATGTTTAAATCTTATTCAGATATCATCTTAATTTTTTAGTCCTCCAAATGTAAAAAATTTTCATTGCTACCTATATGTTATTTCACATTATTTGGTAGTTCATTGATGAACAAATGGATGGATAGATGGATGAATGGGTGGGGCTGTTTTTGCTCTTTCAATATAAACTCACTGGTAACAGAGACTATCTTCACCTCAGTCACAGTTGGCATAGGTGCTCAATGAACATTTATCAAATGGAACCGAAACTGTTCTATTTCAAAGTAAAAATATTGAAAATATTGACTCAAATTATTCTGATATGAATTTTTAAATGATTCAACTCGACTTCCATCTGAGGCATATATGTGGCTTCCTGATCACAATTATCTCCATTTCTCAAACTAAAATCACTATCATGGTGAGAGGGTCATATTTATGCCACTAACACACGACATCCACGCACGGCCGCATCCTGACACAGTGACCACAGGACAATTCTAATGAGGAAGCCGGCACTGTTATTCACCAAGGCCTCTGAGCCTTCTGCAGATTCCTGTGTGAATATCATCTCATTGAAATGTTCACAATGACCCTATAAGGTGGTGGGAATTGTGCCCATTTTGGAGATGTGGAAATCAAGGCTCAGGAAGTCCCATTGTTTGCCCAGGTGTACATCACTAGCTGTCTAGCTGACCTCAGAGACCAGATTTCCCCCAGGCAGCTTTCTGCAGCCCCAGTCTCTCTTGCCCTGATAATTGAGAAAATGCATGGGGAAAACCATCTTCAAGATAAAACACAGGTATCAATGCAATACGCATCATCGATATTTTTCTTTCATGATCAGAAGAATTGTCACATCTCTGTGGCATGATGAGGGCCAGCTTCTCTCACACCTGGGCCAACCCTCTTCTCACCTGGGCTTATGTTGATGACATTCTATCAGAAGCTGGCCTCTGGTCTGCTGCATTCCACCCTCACACAGGAGGGTAAAGGGTGTGCCCTGGTACCTGCTGTGAGTAACATGCAGCACCCTGGTTGATAGTTTGGCTTCTGGAGTCAGATTCTTGGGATGAATGCCCATCTCTGCTACCTGGGCCACCCCATTTGACATCTGGATTTATGCTTCCCTTATCAGTCCAACAGAATAGTAATCATATTAAGCCAAAAGGTTATTCTGAGGATTAAATGTTTTCAGGTGTTTAGTGCTTAGCGGAGAGCTTGGCATGTAGAAGGGCTCAATCCAGGTAAACTTGTTACTTTTTTTAAGACAGATGAACTCCCTAATACTATCTATTTATGTGGAGTTCTTCATTTTTCTTTAGAGCCATTTGCATAAAGTGATACATTTGTCAACAATACCCATTTGAAATCGTCTTGGCTACAGATGAAAGAAGATGAAGCTAGACAATTACCTGTGAGAGCAAGTGCCTCTGTTGACAGATCCTCAAATTTATCGCCCATTGCAGGCCATGTGTGCCCTGGCAACCGTCTCCCCGCCAGGGCGGGGCACCCAGAAGTGCGGCAATGAACATGATGAACGGAAGCTCGGCGTGTTCGTGTAATGACAAAGAGATCCAAATGAGCCCTTGTCTCTTATTAAACACGGCACATTTTGCCCCAGAGAATTAAAAGTTTTAATCCAACATTCTGTTTGCCTGCAGGCAAGGCATTCTGTTAGGTAAAATAAAAACAACATCTCCAGTTCTGCTCAGAATGTGATAAATCAAGATTTTAAACAAAAATGACAAATGGTGTTCTTTTTCATAAAAGTGGTGTTGAAGCCCAACTCTGTAATTGCCTCTGGATATCTCATTTCTTCGTGTACACTTCCTAAGGAACTCCAAGATATTTGTCTCATTACTGATCAGTTCTAAACGCAAGCGTGGCTTGCCTTTAATAAAGCGTAGACGTGTCTGTCTTGGGTGAATGGGACTGTACGCACTTGGTGAATTCTTATTTGCTGAAAGCCACAGTGGAGAAAACTCAACTTGCTTACTCTCGATTAAAATTAATAGGATGCATCTTCAAATGCTTTTCTGAAAATTCTTTCTTGAAAATTCAGGATCTCCCAAAGGCTGGCAAGTCGGGAAAGCCAACATGCAGCGGAGTGGAGGACAGTGGCTTTCAGATGCCAGCGGAGTGGCCCAGGGAGATCCCATTGCCTGTCAGAACCCATCTCAGGTTACCTTTGATGACAGGCATTTCAAAAAAACGCCAGGAATTGGTTAAAACATGATTGGGGGGCCCACCCAGTAATTAATTGGCAGAAGGAATCAGGAAGATGTCCAGCCTCCCCATTTTCAGCATCACCCTCCTTCCCTTTCCCACTCTGTCCCCTGGGAGCCCTGGCCGACTCCTCCTCCAATAAGCAGCATTCTTCGAATCCAGCATCAGGCAGAGTGAACCTCACCCCTGGACACTTCCGTTAAGGGTCATTTCTGCATGAAAGACTAATGTAAGGCGAGGATCGTTACAGCACATAAGCGTGAGACCTGAAGACAGTAACTTCTCCACTCAAACACGGACCTGTGTGTGGCCCGCAGAGCTTACCAGAAGTACATGTCCCCGTTTCACTCTGGACCCGCTGAAATCGAATGGCCTGCGTGAATCCGGGATGTGATGCACGCACGTGTGTGCTCGTCGGCGTGGATGCTCATGGATGCAATGTCCGTGTTCCTCACGAGAACCCTCCAGTGGGTCTGCATAGCCGGTGGAACTTTCTTGGCTCTGAGAACCACTGGTTTTGGTTTTCACTTCTTTTCCATCTTCATACTAGGAAACAACAGTATGAGGAGAAATCAAAACATGTGCTATAGTTTTTAAAAATATGTTTTTATTGATTTTTAGAGGAAGAGAGGGAGATAGAGAGAGATAGGAACTTCAATGAGGAAGAGACATCAACCAGCTGCCTCCTTCATGCCCCCTACTGGGGGTTGAGCCCTCAACCCAGGCCTGTGACCTGACCAGGAATCCTACCTGGGACCTCTTATTTGTGGGTCAGTGTTAACCACTGACCCACACCGGCTGGGCAAAACATGTTTTGATTCCTGGGTATTTCTAACAATATTGAAAGGCAAATGGCCTTCTGTTGTTTTTAGAAGAAGCAGATGCAATTGAGGGGCAGGAGGCAGGAGAGCCCTGGAGTAAGGTGTGGCTTCCCACCAGACCCAGGCAGCCAGCAGCTACACGTTCATGGCTGTTCGCTTGTCTGGAAGAGGGGAGCAATGTTGCAAGATACAGAAATAATGTTCATCGACACTTGGTATATAGCCAATGCTCAGGAAAAGTCAGCTCTCATGATTGTCGCTTCACACGTCCTACCCACACATACTTAAGCATTTTTGTTCAGACAATTCAAGAAGCTCATAGGTTTCAGGTGGAAATTTCCTGTCAAACCTTTCTGCTGTTTCTTGTTATGAAAAGGGAAGCTACAGGGAAGCCTCTGACGAGCTTGAACAATATTGATATTCCTCACTGGGGACTGAGCCGGGCAGGACGGTGCCCCAGGGCCAGCAGAGCCTAGAACAGCAGAAGCCCCATAAGTATTGGTTGAGTCCACAAATGAATAAAGTGACCCATCCAGACATTACAAGTCTCTTCAATTAACAGGATAGGGGAGTCCTTTGTTTTCCCGTAGAAGTCTGGTAAGAAAAGCACAGAAACTTTTGTCAAGGTCATTAGGAAGGTCAGGTTCCTAGTGTGAAAGGTGAGAACACAGGAGAGGCCTAGGTCACATTTAGTTACACAGCGGAGGTGAACACTATCGCGTTTCGCTTCCCCTCACAGAGGAATGATGAGATAAAGTACAAACCGGTTGGAAGCTCTCTGTCATAAGATTGATCAGTTGCGAAATTGAAGATTAAAAAAAATAACCTTCAGAGAAAGCATCTAATAAATATTCCATAAACAGAACTCTCGGTGCTGAATTAAATATTTCATAATGTCTATTGTCTGGAAAAATACCTTGGAAGGCAATGAAATTAAGCGAATGGATACATGTTCAGGTACACAGCCGTGCACACTCTCCAAACTATCACTGTGGGCCAGTAGGAGAGAGCCACATGTGACATTCGACTGTCATACCCCTCACGACCACACCTCTGCAAGGGTGCAGGAGGAAGCCCAAGACACAGGAACTCCTGTCGTGACCGGGAAAGATCCATGTGCAATTCTATTGGGATTCGCGCACATCTCGTGCTATCCAGAAATCACCAAAGCTAGTATTTCAGGAAATACTAAGAAGCCATTCGGTGTGGCACCCCACCAGCAGCACACACACACATTCCCGTGACCCCACGGCCAGGCTGGCTGCTCAGAGCACAAGCATAACTGTCCTGGACACCCCTCCCAGAAGGTGGCCCCGTGCCCGGGTCACATTCTAGATCACTAGGTCCATACGGACGATGACTGAGGCTCATGACACCTCAGTGATCAAGGGGAGAAAGAGACAGTCAAGTTCTCCACTCTGCAGAAACTGTATCCTGGTGGGAAAAGAAAACAAACAGTGTAATTTTGTATGTGAAAGGTGATTTGAGTAATCCACAGAGGGGCCATGGAGGGTGGTGGGGGGGGTGCTGGGGTGGGAGGCAGTAGGCTCAGAAGCTAAAGGCAAGGAGGCTTTCTGGGACAGGACTGTGTCCTTGAGAAGTCACCTGAGGAGGTGACTTTTAAACTGGGACCTGAATGACAGTGAGAGCCAGCAAGTGGAGTGAAGACTGGGGGGAAGGTTGTTAAGACACAGAGAACAGAGGGGACTAACACCTTTGGGTGGAGCAAGCTCAGAACAATTCCAGGGGCCAGCAGACTTGCTCTGTAAAGGCTCGGAGAGTAAATATTTGTGGCTTTGTGTGCAATACTGTTGGAACAACCCAACTCTGCCTTTGTAGTTACTTCAAAAGCAGCCATAGGCAATCCTATCTAATAAAGAGGGGATATGCTAATTGACCATCACACCCTCACAAGATGGTGGTGCCCGCAGCCACAAGATGGTGGCACCCAGTCCCTTCAGCCCCGCCTCATCCAGCATCAGTCCCCCAGACCTCTCAGCCCTGCCTCATAAAAGCCTCAGTCCCCCAGTCCCTTCATCCCTGCAGGGGAAGGCAGTTGGGGATGATCATGCCAGAAGGGGAGCAGTTAGGCATCAATCATGCAGCCAGGGGAGCAGTTAGGGGGCTATCAGGCTGGCAGGCAGAGTGGTTAGGAGCCAGCAGTCCCAGATTGTGAGAGGGATGTCCGACTGCCAGTTTAGGCCTGATCCCTGTGGGATCCCAAAGTGTCCCAGATTGGAGAGGGTGCAGGCTGGGCTGAGGGACACCCCCCCCCCCCCGCACAAGTTTTGTGCACCACGCCTCTAATGTGTAAATAAAGGGGCTTAGCTGTGTTCCAATAAAACTTGGTAAGAACAGGCAGCTGGCCCTCATTGGTACTCAGATGACAATTTGTCAACCCCTGTTCTGTTCCTAATGATAACCTGCTATTCATACTTCTTTCCTCTAAAAGTTCCAATTGTAAGTATCCATTTGTCAAACAATTTATTAAGGTCCAAATCCCCACATTTCCAAACTCCACTGATATATTCATTTTAACTCAGACTGTTTTAGTGTTTCCTTTTGCACTGACACCAGAAACTGAGATTTTCTGTCGTGTATTAATAATAAAAACCGCTTTTATTTATATGCAAAATACCACTCTCCATGGATAATTACTATAGCAATAATTTAAAGCCACTGTATTGCATTATGCATTATGAAACAAAAATAAAATAATCTATAGTGATGTTACAGCTCAGAAGAAAAAAATCTACATGGCTACAGTGTTCTAAATGACATTTTTGCCTTTTATAGACAATTCAGTGATTCACACGTTAATTGTTCTATAAATCAGTCTAGCTCCCTTCCCAGCTCTCCTCACATATATTCCCTCTAGGAGATGGGGCAGCCAGGAGAGAAAAATAGAAATACAGATACTTGGAGATCAACAAAAGCTAACAACACAAAAAGAAAAACCTAGGCCTAACATTACTGAATATATTCGCAGTCTGTTGGAAAAATAAAGTATTATTCACAATATTTATTTACTTATTTATTCACATGAGATTTAGAAATTTTATTCACTGTTAACATCCTCATTCTTGAATGAACTACCAAATTGAGCATCCTAAACACTATCACACATTTGCTTTCCCATCCTAGATGGTAAGTCAAGAGGAGAGTCAAGAATTTTGTCTGAATAATTCCTGTGTCAGCCAGAGAGCCCACAAGAACACCTTCTTATACCAGTAGTTCCAGAAATATCTGTTCCATGCAATGGCGTATGGGAGGAAAGCAGTCCAGTACAGCAGGATAAGACCCCGGTGGGGAGGTGGAGGAAGCCGCTAGGGACAGGTGAAACTTTCTGCTGCGCCATCCATCAAGCTGATGCAGAGAGGACTTGTGGGCAAAGGACTTCTGACATCAAAGCGTCTCATCTTTGGAACATTTACCCACATGCTGTCTTTAATTCAAATGGCAAAACCAATGTCCTGGCATGCATTCATTCATTCTCAAAGTGACCAGTGAGGTAAATGTTTTTATTAAATATAACATATTATTAGTACTAGTTCATAATGGTACTGCTCCTGAACTGCTGGCACTGCTGCTCCCAATTTAAGGAATGTGTGTAAGGTTACAGCTATTTGGTGGAGATGCCGGGATTTCCAACCAAACAGAGCGGAATACTGACTTGTCAAACTGCTTATAAAGTTTAAGCCAACCCTGAAAATGACAACATTTATGATTGCAAAAACTCTTTCCATTTCTTCTCATTAATTATTTCAGTCTCTCTCTCTCTCTCTCTCTCTCTCTCTCTCTCTCATTCTTCCAGGGAAAAAATCCAGAGTTTTTATTGAATGTTCTTAATTATTTATTGAAAATAATGCAACTGTTTAATAAATATGAAGATAATGGAGTTAATATTTAAAGCTTTATCCAGAGGTCTCTTCTTAGGGGTTGGATCGGCACATTTCTTAGAGAATGGGAAACCTGTGGTGCTGTGCTTTTGTTTCAGAGGGTTTAGAAAATTGCTCCCCAACCAATGTTTCTTGGCTGGGCATAAGGCAACCCATAATAAAAAGTACATTGTTATGCTTTTTGGTTTTCAACGAGCTTGGAGCCTTTGTGCAGTTATAACCAAATGGAATGTCGGGGAAACCTCATACAGAATCTTCAAGGGATTTTTCCTAAATGGTAGCTGATACTCATCCTGTGTCCCCTTTCTCTCTGTTCTTTCCTTTGTTTGCTTCCTGGAATGTCGGTGCAATCAGTGGAGCTCCAGCTACAGTTTTGTGCCATGGAGATCAGAGCCTCCCCCTAAAGGTGGACCGAGGTCCCCAAGGATGCAAGAAACAGAAGGGTGACACCAGCCTTAACTACCTCTTCACTTTTACACGTGAGTGAAAACATCTCTTTTGTTAGTTCACTGCTATTTGGGTCTCTGTTCCTGATGGCCCAAACTCACCCTAAGTGACACAAGTACTCCACAGGTTTTCACTTTCACTGCTCCAACTGCAGGTTTTCACATATGGAATGGTGTTTAGGGAGGATAAAGAAATGATGTCATGTCCTAACTGGTTTGGCTCAGTGGATAGAGCGTCGGCCTGGGGACTGAAGGGTCCCAGGTTCGATTCCGGTCAGGTGCATGTACCTTGGTTGCAGGCACATCCCCAGTGGGGTGTGTGCAGGAGGCAGCTGATTGATGTTTCTCTCTCATTGATCTTTCTAACTCTCTGTCCCTCTTCCTTCCTCTTTGTGAAAAATCAATAAAACATATTTAAAAATAAAAGAAATGATGTCACAATGTCATATCCACATCAACTATATTAAATAGGTATAGATATATGGGCAATGCTACAAGTTGTATAAATTTTAAAACAATAGCTACAGCCTTGTGGTGAATTATTAAAGTGTACACACAATTAGAGCTTAAAAATTAAGTCCTTTAAATTAATGTTCCACTGATACTAGTCACAATTTATAAGTACAATTACAGAAATCCCAGGATATTTGCGAAGACAAATCCACAGAATAATATTAAGACCTTCAAATTATTACAGAATACCTTACTGCCTGGTCAAATGAGACCAGACTTAAACGAAAACTCTCACAGTTTTGAATTTAATGACAAAACATAGAGAGGGATTTGTGAATTGATAGTTGAGTATATACTTGGGAGAATTCCATAAATAATCCTTGATTTCCTCTGGGAGCCACTGCTGTCTTGATTTAAGACCTCATTTGCCATAAGGCATGAAGGTTCACAGTCAGAGGCCGAGGGGAGAGGGTGGGCAAGGCCCTGAGGAGGCTGGTTAGCTCTGGTGGCTCTTTGGAGGGTGGTACAGGTGAGCACTGCCTCCTTCCACCTTCCTGCTATCACCCTTTTCCTTTTTCACTGTGATCCAGCCTGGCTGAACTCCTTAGTCAACCCTCCAGACTTATTCCTGCTTCAACTCACACCCTTATATTTGTGTTTTCTTTGCCGGGGATTTTCTTTCTTCAGATCTTTGCATGACTGGTTCCTTCATGTCATTCATGACTCAGCTCAAATGGCAGTCCCTCAAAAGTACCTCCGTGGGCCTTCAGAAATTGATGCCACCTCTCTACCTTCATCACTTTCTGGGCCATTACAACCTGTGTTGTTTTCTTTTCAATCATGCACATGACCTTCTGTATGTATCTTTTTCCTTAAAACCTGTCTATTGCTTATCATCTCTTTGCTCCCATTTGTCCACATCTGTCTGATTTGTGCAATATTCTAAGGCAGAGTACTGGGCATACAGTTATTATTTGAATGAATAGACAAATCGGTAAAGACACCAATCTTTTCTGTTTAATTCCTTCAGTGTTTTGAATGCAACATATCTATTGTTACACTCAGAAAAATCTGGTAATATGAAAAATAGTAAGAAAATGATCAGAAATTTATAAATAAAATCCTCAAGTAGAAATCCTACTGTGATTTCATCTACACATGTCACCTGTATAATCTGTAAATGAATGATGAAGCAAAGGTAGACTTAAGACAGATGATTTTTTTAGCTGATGGATCCCACCAAGTTGGCCGGTTCTTCTAAATAACTTCACTACTCATTTTTGTCTTTCCTTTGAGTCCTGGGGACTTATCCATATTAGTGCATAATGTTTCTGTTGCCTGCAACCAGAGAACCTGAAGTGATACATTACAGAGAAGCAGCTGGAGAGATGGCAATCTGCCGAATTACCTTCTGAGTCAACTCTTCTCAATGTGTCTGGACCACTCTTTGTTTTGAAAGGCCAATGCTGGAATTTGGACAACGATAAGTTGTAAGATTGACCTGCAAAGTAAATAGCAATATAATCTCATGGCAACTTTTTAAGAAGATCTTTGAGTCTAATACTGAAACTCCAAACAAAACGATGTGAAAGTTGGAACAGGTATTCATTAATATTGAGATGGAGACTCATTCTGCATGCTTGTCTAATTTATTTGGCCTGAAAGCTTTTAACTTTTAAATGAAATCCAAGTGTGAACATTTGCAATTTAGTGCCTCTTTTAAAACTTTATCTGTTCAAAATGCATGAATATTCCTCTGGTGGAAGGGATAATAAGAAAGTAAATTAATTATATTTTAACTTTCCAATCTCATTTTCACTTTGCAAGAACTGTGCAAGATAACTATTAACCTTTCATTTCAAATGAAAAATTTAAAGAATTACCATGAGGTAATTTCAAACTACAACCAAAAAAGCGACCACATATCATGGATCCCTTCTTGCCAAAAATATCATCCTGAAATTTAGATCAACTTAGCATCACCCAGGAATACAGCCTTTTTCAATTTCATTCACAAGTATTCAAGCGACGGTGCTCATAAAATTGGCAGTTATCAAGGTGGAGAAGTGTCAAAAACTAAAGCTTGTTTCAATCAGCTTTCATTTTTTCCCATTTGACACTGAGCAGAATTACATTTATACAAGTCTGGTCTCCAAATCCCTTCATTAGGACATAAATACAGATTTACTTCTTTTATTTAAAGCTGCTTGCTACTTTGGGATTCTACAGAACTGAATATTTTTTAGCCCAGTCTGGTTTAGAATCTAGGATCTGAACTTCTCTGATTTATACACTGCAAGGCTCAGATGATGCCATTTTCCAGCTGAAGACCCTTCAAGGATTCCTTTTGTTTGGGGACAAAGCTTGCAATGTTCAAGGAGTCTGATCAAACAGCAGCCCCCCTGCGTCTCTCTCTCTTCGCTGAGTCGCAGTCTCCATTCTGGGCAACCCAGGCAGGACCTCAACCTGCTGTACTCTGGACACCGTCTGCTTCCTTCACTTCCCTCTCATGGTTCCTTGATGAAGAGGCAGATCCCTCCTCCACTCACATCATCAACGTTTTAGGCTACCATGTGGCTTCACGCAGCACTTTTTCATTGAAACTTTGGATATCTTGTTCACCATAGATTTTGGGGGTATTAAATTTTATTTTTTAAATATTACATTAAAATATTATCTCAATTACTGGACTTTTGGGTGCACTCTTAAACTTTTGTCCCAAGAGAACAATGCACCCTAGGCTCACCTGGCCCGCCCCACCCACTCCTCTCCTTTCCCTGACTTCCGGTGCCAAATAGAGTAGGTGCCAGTACTTCTGTCCCTTCCAGGAGCGGTTGGAGACCTGGAAGCCACTGCTCTCCAGAAAAGGGAAGCTGGGTTTTCACTCAGTGACTGATAAATGTAACGCACATTTACTGAGAGCCAGTTTCTCAGTGTTTTCACAGTTTTGCCTCTAAACAAAGAGTAAGGCTAAACTTTGAGTAGCATAGAAGCTAAATGACTTGCTCAGTATTACAGTTTTTGCATTTGTTTGTTTGTTTGTTTGTTTAAATATATTTTTATTGATTTCAGAGAGGAAGGGAGAGGAAGAGAGAGATAGAAACATCAGTAATGAGAGAATCATAGATCGGCTGCCTCCTGCTTGCCCCCTACTGGGGATCGAGCTCGAAACCCAGGCATGTGCTCTTGACTGGAATTGAACCCAGAACCCTTCAGTCCGCAGGCCGATGCTCTATCCACTGAGCCAAACCAGCTAGGCCCAGTGGTCAGAAAACTGCGGCTCAGCAAACCGCAGCTCGAGAGCCACATACTGGCTCTTCCACAAAATACCCACTTCTGCATATGGGCCACGAAGTTTCAATCGCATTGTACGTGTGTGCCTGCACGTGGTATTTTGTGGAAGAGCCACACTTAAGGGGCCAAAGAGCCATATGTGGCTCGAGAGCCACGGTTTGCCGACCACAGAGCTAGGGCCAGTTTTTGCATTTGAACTTGGAGAGTCTGGACTCAGAATTCATACTTGACATGAATATACTCTGCTGTCTCTCAATAATTCCAGCTCCTATTTCAATGGACAATGAAAGTCTCTTAAAAAGGAAAAAAAAAAAGACTAAGGCTTGGAAGTGTGGCAATAAAAGCTTGGGAGGGGAAGCTTCAAAGATTTGTGTGGATGAGATTTTAGTAAAAAAAAAAATGTAATTGAATCCCAGAAATGTTTTCCCGTGTGTGTGTGTGTGTGTGCGCGCGCACACGCAAATGTGTTTGTGTGTTAAGTATATGTTGATTACGTACTTAATTTTAAAGAAAATTTACTGGTTTTCTCTCCAGTTAGGGGGACCAAAAAATTTCAGTCTTTGTTGTAAAATCTACTTCAGTCTTGAAACAAGATGGCATTTTATAAATATATTTTGTGACCTGTTACAGTAGCCTAGTATAAGCCCTATAAACAGACGTATCTGTGGTCATACTGTGTGTCCTTAGGAAAATAACCTCTCTGAGTCTTGGTTTGCTCATTTATAAACTAGGAACAACACTGCCTACCTTTTAAGGTTGTTGTGAGCATTCAACGTCACATTATATGCGAAATACTTATAATACCTATAAAACCCAACATTTCATATTGTGGTCCACAGAAGTCAACTGTGCCAAAGAAGAAAGAAAAGCCAAATGCCACCTCCTCGTTGGCACGACTGACTCCATCTGCGTGTCCGCACTGAGCTGTGGATGCTGACAGCCCTGCCCTGGAGGTCGAAATGACTACTTAGAGCTCGCATCGCCCAATCTCCCAGTAAACACTTCACCGCTGCAGAGAAATCAGCCTCGCTTGCTGTTTAAGCATAAATAGAGGACACTCCTTCCAGGGGGCTTAAGGAACTTGTTTCCATCACAAACACACTTCATCTTTAATGCCCGAGACAATGATGATGCACCACAATGAGAAGAGCCATTTGAGAGTGAGAAAAGCCGCCACAGGAGATGTGGATGTGACATGAAAGTAAGCACTTTATATTCGAAATTTGTAAAAATTACTTTCATAGAATCGAAGCATGGAGTAAAAGGTTAAAATGAAAGGTTTTTATTTGTATTTTTTATGTAAAACACTCATTTGAATTTTAACTAGTAGCCAGTTTACATCAATCTCTGCAGCAATGGACCGAAAACACACACTTTACATTTAAATAGCAAAACTGAAGAGGTACAATGTAGGCAAGATTTTTCAAATATCATTTCATTTTCTTTCTTGTGGGCTTTTACTTTATTCATGTATTTAACAAGTATTCAATACTGTACATAACCCTATGCATTTTAGGAAATGCTTAATGAGGAAGTGTTGAATTTGCATAGAAAAGAAAGACAAGTTCATACCTGTCCCTCAAGGAGCTTATAATCTAAGGAGAAAAGCAATGAAGACTCAGATTCAATTTTTTATTACTACACAATGATAATCAACTCTCTGGGAAGAGTAGCAACATGTTGTGTATTACACAAGTGAATCTTGGTGTTCCGGTATTTTACATTAGCTTTAGTGTAGTCTTTCCACTGCACTCTATTCATCTCATTATCCTCCTGTCATCCATTCACCTATCCATCCATTCAATTGCTTCTATTTTTGTCGCTGTGACCATTATATCCTGGGATCATGCAAAAGAAGAGAAGGATTAGTAGACCAGTTGGGAGGTAAATAATCCTCAGAAAGATAAAACATGAGAAACAGGCAACACTATGACTTAGCTTTATCCCCAAGCTACCAATATTTTCATGATTTCCAAGAAAAATCACCCCCGCCCCAGAGACTATTATTCTATAACTTCCCAATCCAGTTTCCTTCAAATAACACCACAGAAACCTAAACCTTTGGGAGGGAGGAGAGAACAGTAGAGGGACCTGTTGAATTTAGGGATCCTCTATGTAAGGAGAATATAGGTAAACCCGGAGGTGAAAGTGGAGAGAGGGAAAAGATCTCAGCTTTCCTCCCCTGTACCCTAATGAAAAATGGAAATGTTCTCTCTCAGGGAAAACCTTTCACAGATTGTTGTGGTCCTTTTTCTCAGGGGGATCTGAGACAACATCCAAGCTGAAACACACTTGAAATTAACTCACCCTCTTCTGAGAGCAGCTTGCTCATCAAAGTCACTATTTTCTCTGCTTGTTGTGGTGACCAGAGGGTTTTAGCTTCCCTTTATTGAACTCACATTCTTCAGTGTCAGGCGTGGAGCTAAGGACTACACTTTCTACCACATTCATCCCAAAGTCATTTTTCATTCCTACTTTGATTATACAGACATAGAATCTGAGGTTCAGAGAAGACATGTAATTTACCTAAGGTCACACAGCTATCTAAAAGGTGACAACAAAGGAATTTAAGCCCGTGTCTATCTTTAAAATCAGGGCTTTAAAAACAAATCCCACACTCCCCAGAGCCACTGGAGTTCAGAAGCACCTTGGTGACCTGCTTACAGGGAGTGTGTGCAGCCAGCAGAGCCCTCAACGCTAATATCTGCTACAGCCAGAGTGGTGGCCCGCATGTCACCTGTTTTATTTAGTGGCTGAGGGCATAAGCCCTTCAAGAAAAGGCCCATGCCGAAAATGTGTTAGGAACTCATGGGTCCCTTTCATCCTTCTCACTTTCCAGGTGGAAAACCTGAGACCTGGAGAAGTGAAAATCTGAGTGTCATGAGTGTTTGGAAAGACATGTGTAGTGTTAATAATATCTCACACTTAATGACCACTTACTCTGCAAAAACAATGTCCTCGGGGTTTTCAATAGATTAACTCAGGTGTTCCTCTTAAAACTCTGTGAAATATTTACTTTTCTAAAGTAGGGTGGTCGACCCAGGATCATTTCCATTTTACAGAGCTTGGCCACAGAAACAGGTGAGTTTCAAGCTAAGGAAGTTGGGCTTTAGATTTTAATCCCTTCACAGTGACCTCAATGATGCCTCTAAAACCTTGACTTCAGATTTCAACAGCAGCGTTCATCGTCTCTTTTATTCTGTTATAACAGCTGCTTCTATTTGCTTGTTAAAATTGAACTGATAATGATGGAAGATGCCCGTGGAAGCCAGCTGATCAATAGAACCCCTTTCCAATGCAGAAAAACTTTGCCCTCCTTCTTGGGCCACCAAGGAGCCTTTGGGGCACATGAATGCATCTAATCATTTTGTTATTTCAAGTTACAGCATGAATGAGACCACAGGAGAGCCGATCACTCAGGAGTTCAGCCTGCGGCTCTTTGGACACTTGAATGGCACCTCATTGCCCCTAATTTTTATAAGTTCTCTCTGGAAAAAAAAAGCAGCTAGTGTTTCATCAGCTGAAGCATTTCATCCATGATTCCCTAGGAGGCCTGTTATTCAAGGATTATTTGTAGCTAGCAATGCATGTTTCACAGTTGGTACTTTGAAAAGCAACTATTTTACATGCGAAGACTGGATCAAGTGAATGCCAGTAAACTCCCCAATCACATAATTTATGTACAGCATTTAGAAGTGAAAAGTTTCAGATCAGCGGGCATGTTCTACCTGACAAGAGCCTAGAAAGGGTTTTACTTTAGCAAAAAACCCAAAGGGTATTTTATAGAAAAGTTTATACTACCTTTTGTCTTTTCCCAGTCACTCTAGCCTGTTTGCTAATGGGAAGAAGTTTCTATGCATCTTACTTTTTAGCCTTTTTGTATAATATAGATAATTGAATCCAGTGGTCTATGGGACCCATATCAAGTCAGTGTTTACCCACAAAATGAAAGAAATAAAATACGCATACTATGTGGCTGTAAAGAAGAAGGAAATCTTACCTTTTGGGACAGGATGGATGGACCTGGAGATATTATTATGCTAAGTGAAATAAGCCAGTCAGAGAAAGACCAATACCACATGGTCTCACTTATATGTGGAATCTGATGAACAAAATAAACTGATGAACAAAATAGAAACAGACGCATGGATACATGGAACACACTGACAACTGTCAGGGTTGGGGAGAATGGATGAAAGAAGGTGAAGGGATTAGCTAAAGGAAATTTATATATATAAAAGCCTAAGTGACTATTCGACTATTCAACCATTCGACCATTCAACTGGTAGCTATGATGCGCACTGACCACTAGGGGGCAGATGCTCAACGCACAGGCATGGAGACATGCAACAGACTGATGAATCTCAGAGGGAAAGGGGAAGGAGGAGGGCGGGAAGAGATTAACCAAAGATCTTATATGCATACTAGAGGCCTGGTGCAGGGATTCATGCACTGGTGGGGTCCCTCAGCCTGGCCTTTGGGGATTGGGCTGAAACCGACAGTCTGACATCCCCCAAGGGGTCCCAGATTGCGAGAGGGGGCAGGCCAGGCCGAGGAACCTCACTAGTGCACAAATCCGTGCACCAGGCCTCTAGTATATACATAACACATCCACACAAACAACAGTGTGCTGATGGCCAGAGGGAAGAGGGGGCGGGGCTGGGTGGAGGTGGGCAAACGGGGAGAAAATGGGGACATCTGTATTAGTGTTGACAATAAAAATAAAGAAATAAATGGATCACACTCAATAGCAGTATTTCAAGTACCATCAAAAGAATTTATAGGTGCTATATTATCGCCAATGACACTCACTATAAAAAAATACTCAGTGATTGACTGGAAACTGGTAGGAGTTCACTAACTACTTATCAGATATGCAAGTGGTGTCACCATATTATTTTTTACCATCACTCAAAGTCTTCAGTAAAGGTATGTATGTAACTTCAATATTGATCCTCTGCATAATTGCCAAGGAATTGGCCAGGTGGATTAACTCGGGGAGAGAAGCAAATATTTGACTCTCTCCATCCAACTTGGCAAATTGTTCAACTGAGTTAAAGAGCCTCTCCTAGAAAAATACTTGGCCCATCCAGTTTTCAGGGCACTTTTCCATTCCTTTCATAACATTTATAGGAAACCATTGGTAGTGGTTAAAATTTATACCTGGCTAAATCTTGTCCCAATAAAATGCTTTACTTTCTTATTTCAAAAGACAATGAGATTGAGTTTTCTTTTCATTTTTCTAATCATTCTCACACACTTTCCCAGAGTAACTATCATTCCCTCTCCAGCATGCTTCCTCGGATTGAAGCAGGATTTCCATGAGCATTGCCTTTTGCTCATTACTTGCTGGACATCTCCCTGTCACCCCAGTTGACTTGCGCTTCAGAATCCTATTAATGTAATATTTCTGATTTCTGAATCTACAGACACGGGGAAATGTCATTAAATCCCAGAATGGATAGCATGTCAGCTTTATGATGTTTCAAGTTAAGTCCATTTCATAGTAATTAAGGATAAAATTTCCACTTTGATCCAGACCTATGTATTTTAATGCACATTGCACACAACAACCTTGCTTATGGAAATCAAGCATAGTACCTAATGATGCTGAAATTTGGGATGAGCTCTCACAAGTGAGAATTTGTGCATTCTTTGGAAGTTTTGAAGGTAGGAGTGTTCCTTTGCATTTCAGAGCCATCAACTACCCCTACATCCCCACCTGTCAATCCTCTATTTTAAAATGTGGCAAACACCTTTCTAAAGATATGAAAAATAGTGAGGACATCAAATAGAAAGTATATTTGACATAGTTTCCTCCTAGATCAATTTCCATAGACTTAGTAACCACAGGTAGTTCAATGTCAGACATGAAAAATGAAACATCCAAGTGATATTGAAACTCTATGCGTCAGAGGTTTTCTTGTGTGTTTGTTTTTTATTGCAGTAAAATACACATAGTGTAAAATTCATCATTTGAACCATATTTGAGATTATGAATCCAGTGGCATTCAGTTCACTTGCTGCTGTGTAACCATCACCACTGCCCAGTTCCTCCAGGACTGTCCATCCTCCCAAAGGAAACCTCTGTCCTTTTTGAACAGGGACTCCCTTCAGCCCCTCCCCCAGGCCCTGACACCCACCCCTCAACATTCTGTCTCTAAGGATTTGCTAATTCTAGTAATCTCATAGTATTTGTCTTTTTGTGTCTGGTTTAGGTCACTTGGCATAATGTTTTCAAGGTTCCCCCTATATGAGATTAAATAATATCCCACTGCATGGATATGCCACCTTTGTTTATTTATTCATCGGTGTGGACCTTTGATTTGTTTTCACCTTCTGACCACTGTGTGTAACGCTGCTATGAACATGGGTGTGTAAGCAGTGAACTTCTGTTTTTAATCAATGGGAATATTTAGCATTTGACCTTGTCAGAAGGAATTAACTGTTTACTGGGGAGTAGTAAGCTTTATGATTTTTTAAATAAGTTTTTACTTATTTTAGAGAGAGAAGAAGGAAAAGGGAGAGAGAAACTTTGATTGACTGCCTCCTGCATTCCCCCTACTGGGGATTTGAGCCCAAAATCTGGGCATGTGCCCTGACCAGGAAGTGAACCAGCGACCTCTTGGTGCACAGGATGACAACCAACTGAGCCACACCAAGCTAGGGCTAGCTTTATAATTTTTTTTAACTTTCTAATTACTACTATAAAACAATAAATTTATAATTATAGAATAATAATGAGACAAAGATGTATATTTAGGACTTGACACATGTCAGACACATCTTAGGGACTGCATATACATTTTCTGATTTAACCCTCCCCAAAGCTTACGATGAGGTAGCATTTTTATACCCATTTCACAAATGTAAAAACAAACAGAAGTTGGGTATTTTGCTCAAGATACGAAAACTAGTGGCTGAGCTGAGACTGGACCGCGATTTTCTGGTCCCTGAGTTGGTGCCTTACTTTTGTGTTTTACTGCCCTATCGACTGTAAAGTACAAATTGCTTCCGATGATAATTTTCTACCTACCCGAGAGCAGATTAGGGATGACAAACAAATACATTTGTGAAGAAGAAGGCAGGCTTATGAAATTCTTTCAGAGAGCTCAGGGGAAATTTAAGATGGAATGAAATATAAAGAGAAAGATCAAAATGCATGGAGGCAGAGCCAAGGAATTCTTCCTCCTCTCTCTCTCTCTCTCTCTCTCACACACACACACACACAGCTTGATTCTAGAATTCTTTCACCCACCTCCTCACTTCCCAAAATTTCCTCTTCACTATGTCCCCCTAAGGCCAGTCTGCATAATTTCCCCTCAGTGGAACTTTAGACATGAAACCCTTGTCTTTCTTCTTGGAGGTGAAGATGGGGACATGAATCTTAGACTTGTCAGGTTACCTTGATTTTAAGTTTTGAGATTTTTGGTCGGGGTGTTGATTTACCCATCCTAACAAATTATTATACAGGATGTTAAAGAGTTCTCTAATCTGAAAGTTCAAATATTCTAGTACAGTCAACTTGTTTAAAAGATTTTAGAAGGCCTGGTTAACTTACCCTCTCCCACCCTCCCATCCTCTCCTTCTCCCATTGAGAAGGCCTCACTGGTGTCCTGATTAAAATATTGACACTGTGATGTATATCCTCTGGGTGCCTAAACACAGCAGGTTAGATTCTCTTCCATAACGAAAACACCAAGCCCAGGTCACCCAAATGCCACGTCAATAGAGTGTGGAAGCTAAGATAAGACAACATCTATTAAAAATTATAAATCCGTGCTTTTTAAAATGTGACTGGGCATCTTACTTCAAAATGGCAGATTAAAGCATCAATAAAGTTGACATTGAAGTCATTTCCTTTATAGGCATACTGGAAGTGTAATCAGAGCAACCAATCCCTTACAGGTGCTAGAAAAACACCTGGACAGTTGCACTGTAGTGACTGAGGGAGCCCTGCCACAGTGCAGAAATGACCACAGAGTGTGTGTATAACAGAAGACATTCAGAATGGTTCTGGACTGTAATTCAGTTAGCACACACCACTGGCAAAATTCTGTGTGCTGTCAATGAGTCAACTTACTAAAGATTTAAATCAAACCAGTATCTTGGTACTCCTTTCTGCAAAATCAACCAGATTGATCCATTAATTATTTTTTTACATTATTCAACATTCAAACAAACATTTCTAAGGGGGATTTTTCTGAAGGTGGATGTTTCATGATGATACCAAAACAATGTGTTTATTCTTTTGCTTAAAAGAACATGCTAAATCAATTATATAGATAACTAGAGGCCCAATGCACAAATCCATGCACTGGGCTGAAATTGGCTCTCTGACATCCCCCGAGGGGTCCCAGATTGCGAGAGGTGCAGGCCAGGCAAAGGGACCCCACTGGTGCACAAATCTGTGCACCAGGCCTCTAGTATGCATATAAGATCTTTGGTTAATCTTTTCCCTCCATCTCCCCTTCCCCCTTCCCTCTGAGATTCATCAGTCTGTTCCATGTTTCCATGCCTGCAATTTCCACTCCTGCATTGAGTGTCTGCCCCTTGGTGGACAGTGTGCATCATAGCTATGGGTCAGCCAGGTGCTTAGGCTTTTATATATAGATAGATGTTTAAAAAACACATCTGATTGTGTTTGCAATGGCATTATGACATTAGCATTCTATTTCTTAGAAGCAAATTAAAACTTCAAACAACAGAAAGGATATATGCACCCCTATGTTCATAGCAGCACAATTCACCATAGCGAAGATTTGGAAACAGCCTAAGTGCCCATCAGCAGATGAGTGGATTAGAAAACTGTGGTACATCTACACAATGGAATACTATGCTGCGGTAAAAAAGAAGGAACTCTTGCCTTTTGCAACAGCATGGATGGAACTGGAGAGCATTATGCTAAGTGAAATAAGCCAGTCAGAGAAAGATAAATACCACATGATCTCACTCATTTGTGGATTATAGAGAACAACATAGACTGATAAACAGAGACAGATCCAAAGACAGAGAAACAGAGATCAGACTATCACTCCCCAGAGGGAAAGTAGGGGAGGGAGGGGGTTAGAGGAAGAGATCAACCAAAGGACTTGTATGCATGCATATAAGCCAAACCAATGGACATGGACAACAGGGGGATGAGAACATGAGTGGGGGGGGGTTAATGGGGGGGATAAGGACACATTTGTAATACCTTAACAAATAAAGAATTTAAAAAAAAACTTCAAACAACAGGCTCATGCAAATCAAATATGACTGGGTGTGTAGCTTCATTTTATCTTTCAGTGGTAAATCAAGAAAGTGGGGGTAGGCGGCGTGACATGAGTGAGTATGTGTCTATGTGTGTGTTTTTTCCTATCACACGAACAGCTGCATTTTCTCATGTGGTTCCAAGTCTAATGAACTCTGATTTTCTTATTCATCTATAGTTGCTGCATTTACTACCCTGGGTTAACCCAGCTGAAGAATTCTCCTTATGGGAAAAAGTCCCCGATCTTTGTCATCGCCATGTGGCAGAGTGTGAGATGTGGGCTGTAAGACTCAGTCTCAGAGTCAGAGCTTGTCACGCATGGCTCAGCTACATCAACAAAGCTAACTGGACAGCGCTAGTCACGCACCCAACTGCTTATTCAGACAGAATCTGAGCAGATGCTTCTCATATTGGGAATGGAGAGACAAGTGTGGCTTCTCCAAGTCTCTATTTAGCAACAGAAGAAATCACCTGGTTAAGGGTAGAGACTATTTCTCATCGATAAATCTGATCCACACATCAGCACTACACCACAGCTGAGATGCCAGTTTCATTTCCTGCTGCTGCTGAATTAATTTTTTTATTTTTAAATATTTTTTATTGATTTTAGACAGAGGGAGAGGGAGAAAGAGATAGAAACATCAATGATGAGAGAGAATCATTGATCGGCTGCCTCCTGCATGCCCCTAACTGGGTACCGTGTTCTGACTGGGAATTGAACCATGACCTTCTGGTTCCATGGGTTGATGCTCAACCACTGAGTCACACTGGCTGGACTGAATTAATTATTTTTAGATTCAAATATGGTTTTTCATTACACAGAATCAGGCTTTGCAATAGAGACCTTGCCCTCACACACACATCAATTTCTTTCTAATAGCTTAGAGACCTGTAACTTCAGAGAGGCTGTATCAAGTTTAATATCTGTGAAAAATTACCAGGATGAACAAGACCATTAATTTCTCCCTAAAATTGTTCCATTTTAGAACCAGCCTTTAGACTGTAGATATTTACACCCTTGGTTCATCACACAGATAATAAATACAAGGTTGAAACAAAAATCTAACTTCCTGCCTCTGCTCTCTTGTTCTATACCCTGAATACAGATGCCTGAACAGATAAGAGGTCTGTTGAGAAGGCTGTGAAAGGCAGGATGAAAATTACACTGTTTTAAAAGATCTTTAATCATACGAGACCTGAACGTTATATATGAATTTGGGGAGAGAAGGCTGCAGGAATCTTATCAAATGCCATTTGCAGATGTTGTTTCTAGACCTCAAAGCAGGGATGTTATCAGCTGTCAATCAACAGGTATTTATTGGATCTCTGATACCTCCCAGAAGGCTGCTATTTTCTTCAGAAAATTCAGGAGCAATAAAACAAATAGCATTTACTCACAAAGAGTTGATAGGTTGGTTACAAGAGATGAGACATAAAACCATCAATAAATAAAACTGCATGATATCAGGTTATCAGCATGGGAGCTCATCACCCTGGTTGCTCATGAGGCCCTACAATAGCACAGAATGGGTGCAGGTTGCTATAACCTTTCGAGGTTATATCAATAGTCTGTCATCAACAAACCCATGAGATCAGGCCGTGCCTGATGATTGGTTCAAACCTGAGCTGACAGAGCGATTTACAAGAATTGTCTAAGCACCAATATTTCAGTGATGTATCCCATCTTCTCCAAGGTCCAGGCCCTTTCTATCCTGACAAGAGAACGGGCTCCAGTTACCTCCTCTGGGACCTCATTCCTTTCTCATTTTATGAGTAAATTCAGAATCTGCTCTGAGATCCTAAATTTTCTAAACATCACACAGAATTAGAACAGGAATCTCATAAGAGGAATTAGAGAGAAGACCTGGGAGATATTTAACATCAATGAGTTCAGGTGACAAAAATAACAAAAGCTAGAACAGGGAGGTCATTACCAAATGCATGGCCACCTGAGCTGGGGAGAGGAGGCTGTTGGACAATAGGGCCAGAAGCCAGGTCAAAAGTTGCCTGCCCTTCACTCCAAAGTCTCTCTTAAGATTAATATTAAGTTTTGTAACATTAGTCCCCTGGGGCCTTAAATCATTAACATTCCCCCACGGTACTCCATGTTACTGAGCGGGTACCTGAGAGAGAAAGAGGAGCATAAGCCAAAGCAGGAGAGGTGGGGGAGCGGAGGAGACACCAGCGGCAGTGGGAACACAGGGCTGACTGCATCCATTCAGGAGGAGAGGGACCCATGTCAGTGCTGTCAGCAGGCGACAGAAGGGACTCTCGGAGCTGAGATTCCAATTTGGGTGTGAGAGGAGAGACTCAGGGAGGTGAGAGCAGTCCTCCAAAGTCAGGGAGGTGTGGATCCTGCAAGGCCTGAGCTGGGTCAGCCGCCGCCCAGGCAGTCTCTGTTTATTTCTGCTGATGCTGGTCCTTAAAAGGAAAATGCATGCTCATCGTGTGTGTGTGTGTGTGTGTGTGTGTGTGTGTGGTGTGTGTGTATCACAGTTTATAATGCTCATAGTCAGGCCAGAGGGTTTTGTCATGTTTTATTGTTTTTTAATGTACAGCTGGTTTATATTCTCCTGAAGGGGGGCTGTCAGAGGCGTTCTCAAGACCTGCGTTGCTTCTACATGCTCCTGTTTGTTCTCTCTCTGTACCTGTCAGTCTCTCTCTCTTTTCCTGCTCAGTGTGGGCTCCTGTCTTTTCTCCTTGGCTCACTCACCCCGTCTCCCACCCCCTCCTTCCCTCCCTTTCCCTCCCTCACTCCCTCCCTCCCCCTCTTCCTTCCTTTCCCCTCACCTTTTCTTTCCTTTTCTCTTCTCCTATTTGTGTCTGTTTTTCTCCTTGTGCCTTGCTCTACCTGACTTTCTGTCTGTCTGTCTGTCTGTCTGTCTGTCTGTCAGCTTCCTGCTGTTCTCTCTGTACGTAATGTTGAACCATTTCCTCCCTGGGGTTGTTAAACATGGACAAGAACAACAGGAGAATGAGGTCAAGGTACCCGAAGTGAGTTCACCACCTACCGATAATCAAGAATATGTCCCTTGAAGGGATCAAAAACTGTCACCCCAAAATAAGCCTATCTGGCATAAGAGTTATTTTAAACTGATTATTTTAAAGAAACAGCAGACACAGGAGAAGCTCTGAAAACCACATGAAAGTTAACTGTGAGGGAAATGCACATTTACACGGGAAATCTTCACGTGTGGGGCGGGGGTGGGGGGCTCTGCACCAGGAAGAGGAGGAACAAATCTCTAGAAACTGGTGTCAATGGCGAGGAGAAGGCAGCCATTTAATCCTGCACACACACCCTTGGTTAGGGTGCTTTTCCTGGTGGCTGCCCATCACTGGCCTACCCTCCTCCACATCTTTCTTTGGTCTTTAGCTACAGATGGTATCTAAGGGCGTGGCTTGAGCCATTCTAGGGAGTTACTCAGTTATTCTGGGTCTCTCCCATGTATACAGTCCGTATGCATGTTATTAAACTTCTGTTTGTTTTTATTCTGCAAACCTGTTTGTTATTAAAGAGGGGTCCCAGCCAAGAACCTAGAAGGGTAGAGGGAAAGTTATTCATCCTGCCCACCTCTGCTGTGGCTGCCTCCTCAAAGTGGCCCTGGGCTCTACCTTCTCAGCTCCAATATCATGGGGAGGGAAAAGGAACTATTTGAAAGAAAAACACTGGCATGAATATCACTTAGAAAATAAAGGTTAAAACGCTCATCGCTTTCTAAATTAAAAAAATAATACAACAAAGTGCAAATCTCAACCAAGCTGTTACATCGTCCCTGTGTGTGCCCCGAGAATCTTCACTTGAACTTTAAAGAACCTGGGAGGAGAAGCGGACAATTCTTGTTTTCAACTTTTCAGGCCAAATACACATGCTTGCATTTCATTAAGAGAAAACAATTTGGAAAGATAGGCTAGTTTTACATAATGTGTTTAATTACATTTGCAAGTTTTATTTGTTTGCATCATGATAAAAATCTCTTTTCAAAGAAACAAATTAAAAAGAAGCCATCATTTGCATTATATTAAATTGCTGATTTTTAATCTATGGTTATCTAAGAGCTAATATTTTCATTTCTCCTACTTAATTCAAACAGACAGGCTACAAAGCAGCCTCCAAGATTAAGAAAAGTCCCTGCAAATATCAGATCAATTATGAGAAGAATCATCTGATTAGATGTCATTTGAATTGCATTACTGTTCACTAAAGGGTATTTTGGGCAAGTCTTTGCAGCGGGGTAGGAAGTAAATTGAAATCGCTAAACACGGATGCTATTTGAAAACAAGCTCTTAGGTCTTGGAAGCCTGGGAAGGAACTTTTACTCTGCAAGGACCTGTTCTCAGATGCCACCTAATTTGCATAGGTCCAGTCTAAACAGAGAGATTAGGACCTCAAATGAGAGCCGTAAAGATTCGGGCTAATCCTAACATATGAACATGACAACCAATCTATTTATATAAAAGCCTAAGCGACCCTCATGACTGGTCACTATGACGTGCACTGACCACCAGGGGCAGATGATCAACACAAGAGCTGCCCTCTGGTGGTCACTGTGCTCCCACAGCAGGAGAGCCACTCAGCCAGAAGCTGGGCTCACAGCTGGTGAGCGCAGCTGCAGCAGCGGGAGTCTTTCCCACCTCTGCAGCAGCGCCACCAAGCAGTGGTGGAAGGCACAGCATGGCCGGGATGAACGGGAGCAGCGCAGTGGCCCCAGCTTGGGCTCCTCCCTGGCTGCCTGCTACTTCATGCACTGCTACATCCCTCAGGGGATGTCGGACTGCCAGTTTCGACCTGATCCCCACAAGTCAGGCTTGTAGGGATCGGGCCAAAACCAGCAACCCTACATCCCCTGAGGGGTCCCAGATTGCAAGAGGGTACAGGCCAGGCTGAGGGACCCTGTCGGTGCACGAATCCCTGCACCAGGCCTCTAGTCTTTAGATAAAAGGTCAACAATTTTAAGACTATACTAGTAGTTATATTTTTCTGACCAGGGTACCAATGAGCAGTCCTTATGAAAAAGTTCTACTTGTAGCCCTAATCTTTCAAAAATTTGATTGAAAAATGGCATCTTTGCAGTTGTGTGAGGGCAATAACCTGACTTTGGAGCAGGTCTACATCTGCTAGAGAATCAACCTGAGTGCTCTCCGCCCTCCCCTCCAACCTGCCTCCCCCTTCTCTCCCTGCCTTTCTCTCACAAAACTGGACTGAGCTCCCAATAGGGAACAGCATAGCATAGCACATTGTTTCTATATTTTTACTGTTTTGGTATATTCTGATGTGTTGACATCTGAGAAAAGCTTGCTGGCTGGGAAGAGACTGCTCTCCCAGGGCTAGGCAACTCCTGAGAGAGCAGAGGGCTCCGCCTGGAGCGTGCCTTCGATGTATAGAGTAACCCAGAGCCACTCCTCTACCGGGCTCTGCACCCAGGAGGTAATACTCGTCTCCTTAACATGCATCCCAGGGCCAGGTGCCTGGCAGTGAGGGCCCACCCCACAGCCAAAGCCACTGAGATTGTTCCCTCTCCCCCTCTGCCCTGCTTCCATCTCCTGCAGAGCCCCCAGTGAAGACTCCAGTCCTTGTTTGTCTACTCATTCCTGTCTTCTGAATCCTGATCAAACTGGAGTCCCCTGATCTGAGTGGCATGTGGTGACCCCTGGTCTGGGACCCCTGAGTATAGTACACTTTTGTTTCCTGAGGCCCTCCTGTGTCCCCTGGTGTGGCCGCACCCGAGTGACCATCACATAAAAGAACAGAACATGTTTGGAGAACAGGCACCCGTCTTGCTGCTGCAGGAAGCAAACCCACTCGCTGATGGAAGGACCCAGAGCAGAGGAGAGTGGCGCAGTGGAGAAGGTGCGGAGAGCAGGAGGAAGTCACCCAGGTGACATCACCTGAGCCTGGAATAGAACTAAACCTGGACTTTTAAGTTGGGAGGGAAGAGATTAACCAAAGTACTTACATGCATACATGCATAACCCATGGACAGACAGCAGTGTGATGAAGGCCTTGGGAGGATAGGATAGAGGACGCCAAAGGAGGAATAAAAGGGGAACATCGGTAATACTAGTACTCTCAATAATAAAGATAAATTTTTAAAATAAATAAAGAAATAAAGTTACATGTTGACAAAAATCTCATTCCCAGACTCCTCAGGCTCTTGGAGCTTTTCCCAAGGAGCCCCAGCTTTGGGGCTTCCTTGTTCCTCTCTGCATTTCCCAATTTCAGCGGGAGTCCTGCTTAGTCAGTTCAGCTGGAGCCCCTCCTCCATGTCCACCATCCCCCGTGGGCATCTACCCAGGCCCTCTCCTCCACCATCCCCAGGAGTGTCCTATCACCCGGGCCTGTTTCAGCAAGAACCTGGTTAGTGCAGTATAGCCAGAACCCCCTCCCCCTGATGTCGCCTTCAGTGATTCCCATCCTCTGGCCCCTCCATACTCCTTGGCATAGATTCCCACTTATCCATATTGTAGTCAGACTTGAGTCCAAGCTCTCTGCCCTAATCCAGGACCCCACTACCGTATCCCCCCAGCAATCACACTGAATGAAGTCTTCCCTACTGTCTTTACAAGTGTCATGAAAATGATTTCTTCTTAGACAATGTACCCACAAATTCCCCTCTTAATTTAAACCATTTTAAGTCACATTTATATCACCATCAATGGAGTCCTAATTAGTAAAGCATTATGCTTTTACCAGAGAATTTAAAAACGGTATTTCATCATTTATTCAGTAAATATATACTCTGTCTCTCCCATATTTTAAGTTCTATAAAGCATGACAAGATTGATAGCATATGGTCCCTTGATGGAGATGCAGACAGACAAAGTCTTGCTTCTGAAGTGCAAAGTGCTACTAATACTAGAGACTCCTCAGGCCTATATCAGGAAGGATTTTACTGGGAACGTTGAATTTTTTTCTCATCATCAGTGACTTAGTACTCTGCAGCCGTAAGACATAAATTCCAGTAGCGCTGATCCCGTGATGGCCTCCTCAGTGAAACATGCTCATGGCACCAGGGCAGAGTGCTTTCTTAAACTCACATTTATTTCCTTTCATTTGGGGACTTAGTCGACCACAAACGTGACTGATTGTGTTTTTGTGTCCAGTTGTGTTTTTGTGACCACCGTGTCTACCTCTCAATCGGGTCTCTGGTGTCTCTTCAGGTCCCTTTTCCCACTCGCAGTCCTTTTAATGGTGTTCTGTGCTGTTAGAAGAAAAATTTTAAGAACAGTTAAAACCATGAAACTTACACAAAATTAGCTTGCATACAAGACTGTATTTAAAATTCATTGATTAAATGAGGCAACCAGGCAGATGTTAAAACGAATTCAATGGAGAAGTCAAAAAAGCATAAATATATATGGAGCAAGATACTGAAATGAATTATCAAATGGGCAGCAAAACGGGCTTTGTTGGGAGGTGAGAAAAACACGTGCATGACTATTGACGAGAATTATTTTTTATCGACTCAGCCATTTACAACTAATAGAGCTGGAAACTAGATTCCCCTAAAATTCAAGTCAGATAACCCAAAGGGTATGCCCTAGAGCAGCGGTTCTCAACCTCTGGGTCTCAACCCCTTTGGGGGTCGAACGACCCTTTCACAGGGGTCGCCTAAGACCATCGGAAAACACATATATAATTACATATTGTTTTTGTGATTAATCACTATGCTTTAATTATGTTCAATTTGTAACAATGAAAATACATCCTGCATATCAGATATTTACATTACGATTCATAACAGTAGCAAAATTACAGTTATGAAGTAGCAACGAAAATAATTTTATTGTTGGGGGTCACCACAACATGAGGAACTGTATTAAAGGCATTAGGAAGGTTGAGAACCATTGCCCTAGAGGATGTTCAATTTCACTGAGGCACCAATGTTTTCTACAGTACTTTGTAAACAATCAATGTTAATTTTGACTAAAATAATAAGATTTACCATTGATTAAGTGCTTATTAAGGCCCTTGGCCAGGGCCTATGCTACGCATCGCCTCATTGGGTCTATACAACTACACTGTGTGGAAGGAACTATGCCTACTTCACAGGTGAAGAAACTAAGGCTTAAGAAAGGTCAAGGTCACACAGTTAATGAGGATCAGTTTTAGGAAAGAAACCCACAACTCAATGGTCTTTAGCTGGGAATTGGCCAGCGAGCATGTGCTGTAGAGAGAGGACGGCATTTTGCTCAGTGCCACTGTGTTTAAGTGGGAGCTTTTTAATTTACCACTGATTTTCTTATATCCGACTGCTTCATTTCTTAGGGTAACTGCAGACTCCCCTGAAGTGTTTGTGATCCCTAAATGCACTACCATCCAAACATACACAATGTATGAGTCATAAAATTAAAAGGGAAAACCTCAAGTCTTGGGGGAGAGGGAGGGTACACGCTGGTTAAACAATGTTTTCCAAGGAGCGAAAACTAGAAGTGTCCTTGATTTGTCCCTTTCCCTCCACTACGAGTCATGACTACCACAGCTCTTCATAGTAGGAGGAAAATAACTACAGCTTAAACCAAGGGGAATCCCCCTCGACTGTGCTTCCACAGGCCCTCCGTCACCGCCACACTCCAGGAGAGGCAGAGTCGACGCTCTTGTTACTGTGGGTTGCCGTGGCCCCTGACTTCCATTTATTTTACTTAGAGATGACCCGTGGAGCAAACATACGCCATATTCCTAAGCAGGTGCAGAAAGGAGGCTTATCAAACTAAAGGCTTGATTTAATGGATAAAGTGCCTGGTTTAAGGAAATTTGAACCTCACTTATGATATTGACAGTCCTGGGAGCCACTTGTTCAAACCCCCACTAAGCTTTTGTCTTTCATAAAAATAAATAAATAAATAAAGCCAATTTACTTCATTCTTCAAATTGAAGATAAACTACAGAAACTTACTTCCGTGTCTTCTATTCACAAAATAAATATGAATTTTACAACAAGTCACTTCCCCATAGAGTGTCTTGTTAATTCAACCCAAGCCAGATTCTAGCTCCTGGCCCATCCTGTACCTAAGGCACCGTTTCAAAGGCATCAGACTAAGAGTTTGGTCTTCCTCATCCCTCTCTCTAGCCCTTCTGTGTTTTGCTCAAATGTCATCTTCACAATAAAGCCTTTTATCAATTAGCCTTCAATCAATTAACACCTTTTTAAAACACTGCCATCACCTCCACTTCCCTGTGTTCCTTCCCTGCTTTGTTTGTCTTTACTGCTATTACATGTGATTTGTTGCATATTTTATGTATATTAGTGTTCATTTACCCATCTAGAATTAAAACTCAGTGAGGATGAGGGCTGCATATGTTTAGCTGTCTGCTATATAACCAGATCCTGGACCAAGAAATGGCATGAAGAGAAGACTCAATATTGTCTGCTGAACAAAGGGATGAGTCTCGATAAATGGTTTCATCTTCTTAAGGCCCTCATATCTCTCATCTCTGCTCCTGCCCATACACCTATTGCATCCCTGTCTCTCCATCTTCTTTGTGGTCCTGCTCAGCCCACAGCCCATGTCACTGCATCTTTTCCATCCAATTCCCTTTCACCTACTTGGTTACTGACCCAGTGTCTCTTTGTTTAAAAATTAAAACTGGGGAATTAGATTGGTCATTGATCCTCCAATGGATTGGCTAGGTTTGAGTCATGTGTCTGTCCCTGGTATGTATAAAAATATGTCACAGATTCCATAGACTATATCACCTTGAGGGGCCTGCTGAGCTCTCACCATTCTTCCCATGGGCAGATCTTTTCCTTGACAAATACTGGCTGTCAGACCAGGCATCGTCCACTGGCCAGCCAGGCCTTTCACCAAAGATCTGCTACCAATAAGACTTGCTGTGTTATCTACCCATTTCGATTGCATGATGCTCATTCATACCTTTACTCAATAAATAATTACTGAGGGGTAACTATCTGCTAATCCCCCTGCTAGCTGTGGGGGACAGAGGAGTGCCGTATTTATGAAGCTCGCTGCCTAGTGGAAGACAAATAAGCAGCATTCCCTTTACACCTCAGAGATAAATCAGTGGGCTATGGGGACACCTAAGTTAATCATTTAAACCTGGTTGGGGTGCGCCAGCACTGAAGAAATTGAGACAGAGGACTTACCCAGAGAGAAGGAAATCCAATTGGAGACCTGAATTTAAAAACAGGAGTTACCCAGGCAGAGAAGGATAGGACTGGGAAGAAGGTTCCGGCAATGAGGACAGTGTGGTCAAAGTCCAGAGGCAAAATGTGCTCGGTGCTTTGGGGGCACTGAGAGAAATTCACTTTGGCGGCTGTGAAGACAGTATGGGATAAAGTGTGGAAGGGACAAACAGATGTCAAATAACAGAACTGACAAGCCAGTTAAGAGACCTGGGTTTTGATGTGTGGGAAATGAAGGGACTTACGGGGGGGGGGTTTGTTTTTTCAATATGTTTTTATTGATTTGAGAGAGGAAGGGGAAGAGAGAGAGAGAGAGAGAGAGAGAGAGAGAGAGAGAGAGAGAGAATATCATTGATTGGCTGCCTCCTGCACACCCCATACTGGGGATCAAGCCCCACAATCTGAGTATGTGCCCTGACTGGAAATCGAGCCACACCAGCCAAGGCAGGACATGAGAATTTTTATGGGGGGTTAGCAACACCACTTTGCTGCTTGTCTCTGAGTCTCGCCATCAATAGCTCCATGCCCGCTCTCTGAACTCGTATCTGTTCTTAGTGCTAGTGAATGCTTGGTGCCCTGCGGTAAAATCGATGATCTCCCTTCTCACACTATCTGAAGCCCTAAAACTCCCTGAAGAAGCACGGGCTTGGCATTTGGGCCGACATCAGCGGGAATTCCACTTCCAGCACAAACTTGGACACATCACCCTTCCCAGTTCCAGAGCTTCAGTTTCTTTATTGATAAAATGAGGACTAAAAAAACTTCCGATATTGTGTTACCATGGTAATTTAATTAGACAGCATATGCCTAGAATAGTACCTGGCACATAAGGGAACCTCAATAAATGACAATTATCAGTCAGCCTATAATATTTCTGATGGCTATTATTGTTGTCTTCATATACTAATAGAACCAAAACAACTATTAGAAACATCAATTTAGTTCTGGGAGCCAAATAAAATGAATAAGGTTATATTGACTCTCACAGCAGCAAGAACAAATGTGTGTGATCAAAATCAATGAAGCCTCTTGGCTTTGGTCCAAACTATCAAGTCAAAAAACAAACGGTCAATAAATGATATTCCTTAGTATGTATGTGCAGTTTCTGAGTCATCTTTCAATATATTCCAAAGGAATAAAAAACAATCTTCCCAATTATTGTTTTGTATTTTCTCAATTATAGCTTTATACAAAAGTCTTATTTTTTTTCTTGAATAATGAATTCTTGCTAATCTGAGTGCATAGAAAAACAAAGTGGGAAGGTCTCTCTAGCCAGGGTTCAGCAGGAACGCAACAGTACTCAAATGATGTTCAGCTAACCCAGATTCTTCCGTGACTGCTTTGCATTCAGTTAATGTATTCCTTCCAGTGTCTCTACTTACGTGTACTCCCTACTGCTTCATTACCAACTGCAGCTGCATTACCGCCCGAGAACATTAACTTAATGAAAGAGTCTATGAAAGATTGGACGCTTTCAGGTTGGCCTGGAAAAGTTAGTTATCTCTAAAATTCATTCATTCATCCATTCATTCATGTCATAAAAATTATAAGAGCAAGAGTGTCCAACTTGGGTGCCTCCATGAGTAGACCCTACGAGAAGGGGTTGCATGCAGGTAGATTACCTGGCAGGTGAGCCCAGGAAGCACGTGAGGAGAGTGAAGAATGGGAAGGAGGGGAGGGAAGGGAAGGTGATGGAAGGGAAGGGAAGGGAAGGGAAGGGAAGGGAAGGGAAGGGAAGGGAAGGGAAGGGAAGGGAAGGAAACAACAAAGTGTGAGGCAATGGGCAAGTTCTGGCTGCAGACAGGGGCTGAACTTCCGGAGACCCTCTGAAAATCTACCTGTGCTGTGCCTCAGAAGCATCCCACTAGGGGCCGGGGAGATTGTACCATTTAGCCACTGCCCTCTCTCCCGCTTTGGTTGAAGGTTGTGCATTCTCCTGGTCCAGCAAGCTCCCAGGGTGCTGGAGAAGCCAGAGAGATAGGAAGAGTTGCAGGTGCCAAGGGGTTGAGATGGGAAGCTGTCGCAGATGCCAGTGCATTCAGGTGGGCAGCTGTGAGGTGTAGCTATTGCTACAATGAATGAGTGAATTCATTTATGAAAGTACTCTCAACAGCGCGTGGCACAGAATAAGTGCGATGTAATCTGAGCGCCAGTCACCTTCTTTAATGTGGTAAGCCCTATGCTGGGCACTTAGGATGTAGAGAATGACCTCACTCCTGCCCCTAGATAAGCACACAGCTAGACTCAATTTCGAAAGCAAAAATTTGCCTCTCAGAGAAGAGTATGCACTCATTTCTATTTCACTGTAATTCTAGCACTAGACTCATAATTTAGGATTCTATGTCCAGTTAATTTCTGACCTTTATCATATTCTGGTTGTACGATGGATTCAATTCAAATGAAGTAAAAAAGGACCAGAAGCTGCATATTATTCCTTCTTGTGCATCAAGAAATAAATAAGCAGAGAAGAATCTTCTGGACTTGCAGACCTTGTGTTCCCCACTGGCAGTCTTTCAGAATGCAAAAGCTGTATCATTAGGCCTTAGACACGAGTGAGTCTGAGTCCCTTAAAAATATGCTCTAAATTTCTCCTATAGGAACATATTTCTGTAATTCCATTGTGCATTATCTCCACACTCGTAACCCTGCCATTATGATGGGGAAGAGAAAAGCAAAACAAACACGCAAAACATTCGCTTCTATCTCACACCTGCTGTCTATTCAGAGGGTTTGTATCTGATCAGAATTAATGTGGCACCTGGAGCCAAATGAATAGTGACTGCTACCTTCCTGGAATCATTGCACGTTATTCTGTATCTCCAGCCATATATCAAGAAGAATGAAATGAGAAATAAACACACACACAGAGAAATCATTATGAAAAAGACAAGGGAGGGGAGTCATACTATGGAACCAGCAGACCCGAAGTCTTTTAATTTATTCATTTTTGTTTCTGGTGAAAACATAACCGTCAGGTGCTTTGTAAACTCCCCAGTATAACTGCCCATGTGCGGCGGCCTTCAGTGGCCTCCCAAGTCAATCTCCGAAAGACTGAAGCGCCCCTCTAGCCTCAGACTTGTTTAAGGGCCCTCCTGCATCAAGAACATAGGTAAACTGGGCAGTGGAGCAGATCAATTCAGACAGATAGATAAAAATTGTAAAAACGGATAAACTGGGTTTTTCATCCTCCCGAAGCTCTTTCAATATGCATTGTATTTTGATTTTCAGATATCTGTCAGGTATTCTTGGTTTCAAATACTTGGTTGGTCTCTAGGTATCTTTTCAGTAGCACCAGACAAGTTTTCTGATTAGAATCAAAGCCTATTTTTGAGTAACCAGCCTATTGTGAAATTGGCTATTAATACCCATTAACTATTTGGGAATAGCTGAAAAGGGTGAGGTGGCCAACGGGGGTTGGCGGGGAGCTTATGGGGTGATGGATCTCATTAATGAGCCAAAGGTTTCAAGTGTTTTAACTGAAAAAAGGCTAAATTTAGGTTTTTAAATGAAGTCCTTGAAGAAGCAGGAGTTAAATCTCTAATTTGATGCTAGGAATGTTTTAGTTTCAAATTTATGAAAATCTCCTCCATATACCTTTGTCAATCTGAAACAAACAAAGAAACACTATTTCTATTCTATGATGAGAAAATCATCATGTTTTATCGGCTGGTGTTTTAAGTATTTTGGTTGGTTTTAAATCAGAAAAAATCTAATCAAAATATGAACTAGCCCAAATGCTTTTTTCTATTAACATAAGCATTACTTGTTATTCACTTACTAGTGGCCCAGTGCACAGATTTGTGCACATTCAAGGAAATTTATTAGAAGGTGGCCGGTGGGGCAGGACTGGGTGAGATGGGCTGGACATGCACTCCCCAGCTGGCTGCACCTGAAGCGGTGCCACAGCTTGAAGGGCATCTGCAGTCACTACAGCTTGGCAATAAACTAAATTCAGGCCAACAGTGCCCCAGCAACAACATAACCCACGGCAACAGGTTGAATTATGTAGCCCCACGAGGAATCGGGCTCCCTCCTCTCTGGTTCCAGGGTGCATCACCTGAGAACCACCGCTGCCAAGTCACCACAGCTCGGCAGCTCCTGTGTTGAGCATCATACCTACTGGATAGTTGGATGGTCACTTAGCCTTTTATATATACAGATTACAGACAGACATTTGTTTTAGAAAATTTTCAACTCTCACCCCACTCCCCTTTCTAATGACATCATTTGAGCCCCTGAATCTATCAATTTATTTTCTGGACTTATACACAGTAGTATATTTCTTAAACTCCCTGTTTTGGTTTTAGCCAGTCTGATTTAGATACAGATTTGGATTAGACTTAGATTTCTGTACTTGCAACCAATGAAACACAAATAACCATTGATTCTTTGTCTGCCGAAGGACTTTGACAGAAGTGTCTCCATTATATCTAACATCTTATTTAGATGTGTTAAATGGCAGTAGCCTCACCCTCAGTGACTCAGGGAAGTCTGTTCTGATGGCCGCAATAGCTTACGTAGTATTATATGGTGTCTATAATGAATTTACCATCCCCTACTTCATGAGGGTGGTTGGGGGTGAGGAGACAGTGAATTCTCCCACTGTTAGGGTCATGAAGTAGGTACATGTGAGGCTGAAAGTGGTAAACAATTATAAACTTATTAGGTCATCTGGAAATCAGATGGGCTGAGTCCCAAAATGGCGCTAGCACCCAGAGACAAGGAGTCAGAGATTTTAAAGGACTCTAGGCAGGCTTTCTCGGCAAAGAATTCTCTGGGCAGGTCCGTATCATGGGCAAGTCCAAGGGGGAAAGTTACTGGTCTTAGCAAATAGAAAGTGGTCTAAGTGAACTGAACGTCGGTTGTGAAATAATCTAAAGGTCAGTTTTGCGCCTCTATCACCCTAAGTTCCCTTGCCCCTTTTCCACTTGTCAGTCTTGGTCTTCCTTCTCCTCCTGACACTCACCTCTAGCCCTAAAGCCGCCTCTTCCTTTCCCCCAGAGGCCCCTAAAACCACAAGATTTTACCTTCTCCCCTCCCCTCCAAAGAGCAAGAAACTGCTGTTTAACCTTTTCTTTACTGCAAAACTGCAAATGTCTACTGAACAGTCCTGCTATAATCAAAAGCAGAACTTATTATCAAGCAAACCTTAGTATGTTATCTCTAAGGCCTAGTCAGGGATGCTGCCCAAAAATTAACAGAAAGGGATGCAAAGATTAGAGAATATCAGTAAAATTCATAGGACTACTGTCTAAAGAATATGCATTGGTATACCTGGCTACTTCTCTTCACCATTAACATTCCTATACCTCATCCTCATTTTTGGCCCATGTATTCTGTGTCACTTTTCATCTTTCCTTCAGGACCAGTTCAGAGCCTTCACCAAAGAAGGAAGGGAAATCATGCAGCTGCAACTCCTCACTCCAACCATGAGGAATCTATACAGTGTTGCAGCCAACTACAATCAAAATCCACCCCCTTATGATCTCAATGTCCCCTCTCAGCAGGAAGTGACTACGGAAGAAATGACCTCCGTCTCTATTCCATAAAACAAAGAGGCTGGAATGTTAGGTCTGATCAAATAATTGAATAGATACCCTCTCCCCTGGGACACTGGCCTTTAGATCATTTCACAACTGGCATTCCCTTTCATTTAGAACACATTCCATTTGCTAAGACCAGTAACTTTCCCCTCCTGACCTGCCCAGAGACTCCTCCGCCAAGAAAGCCCTCCTAGAGTCCTTTAAAAATCTCTGACTCCCCGTTCCTGGGTGCTAGCGCCATTTGGGGGCTCAGCCCAGCTGGTTTCCAGATGACCTAATAAACTTATAACTCTTCACTACTTTCAGCCTCATGTGTACCTCCTTTGGCAATCCTGATACCTACAACAAGGCTAATGCTGACATAAGACATTCTTTCAACTCCAAGTCCTCTTCCCAGATAGAAAGGGAAAGCGGATAAAACGGCCATATTTTTTATTGAAAAAAAAATGCTTCCTTCCCAGTGAATGCAGCAGGCAGGCAAGAAGAGGTTAAGAAGAAAATTCGAAAAGCCTGATATGCCTCAGTGTTTCATAAAGGGAAACCCTTTCTGTCTATTCTCAGTAGGATTTCAAAACAAGCAAGGAAAGTAGACATTTGTGAACCCAAATCACAGCAAGCTGCCAAGGGACTTCTTTCTTGATTTTTTGAACTTGGAAAAAGAGCCCATCAGCTTGTGGTAGCCAGGAGGATGGCATTTAAATAACCCGAGTTTGAAACTTGGCACAATCGCTCAGCAGCTAAGAGCAAGTTCAGGGAAGTCGCTTTACGCTGGTACTTCAGTGCCTTTACCTGGAGAGCTGGGAGAGGTGACATCTGAGATCCACCATGGTTCTCTCACTTGAACATCCTATGAGATCCGAGAACGTAGTCGGGGTGCGCAGAACCTCAACAGGAAGAGGAAATCTTCCTAGAGGAGCCCAGTGAGAAGGAAGCACGTGCTCTCGTTTTACCTGTTAACACTCAAAACAAGCTGTGACAAGCCATCCCGGATCCGTAGCCTGAAACTGTGGGGGAGACAGCTTTTGAGAAAGAAGTCCTTTAAAGGCCTTTGTCGGATCTGCCCCTTAAGAGAGCGTCAAAGCCTCCAGATGGAAACTTATACTATTCCCTGGGAATTTTTCATTTTATATTTCAGGTGTTTTAAAAGGCGCCTTTTTCTCTTCGTTTCCTAGAGACAATGTTTTCATGAGAAGCATAGAAAAAAAGATAAACAGCTTTCTCTTCCTGCTAACCACCTCCTTGGGCTTCAGATTTTTTTATTTTTTCTCTGTTAAACTAAGATAAAGGTTGGGAGGGGTGGAAAGGTGCGGGAATAGTTCCTCTTTCAATTAAAATCTTTATCGGGGACTCAGGCCACATTGAATGCGGTAATGTTCCTTGACTCTCTCAGCAGACACAGCAGGGGAAGAGATGTGAGTTAATGATTCCCAGTCCCTCCTTCTCTGCCTCCCCACTCCCAGGCCCAGACGCACCCTGGCTTTCTCAGTCTTGGAGACTCAAACATCAGCTTCAATATTTGCTCTTTACAGATGCTGATGTTAATGCAAAACCAATTTTTTAATTTTATTAGCTCCATACTTTGTGAGGCGCCCCCCCCCCTCCCCTGCCGCCTGTAGCTCAGATGGTGGGGAGTTATTTACTAAGCAAGTCTCATAGAAACGGGGACTTGGAAATGTGATTTCTATTGGCTGCAGAAGCCACGGATGTCAATATTCATTACGCTGGCTTAGCAGGAAGCTATTTTTCATCAATTGCCCAAATGATCCACCTTAACAAGTGCACAACATCACAAGAAAAATTTAAGTAGCGTAGTTAACACTTTTAATGTATTAAATCGGGTGAAATGAAAAGGAAGGTCCTCGTTCTGTCTTATCATAAATCAATTGCCCAGGAGAATTGGATGAAATTATTTTGAGTAGTGATCAAACATCTCTTATCAAGGACTCTAAGGAACACTGAAAGAAATCAAACCGGCCCTTTGTTTTCCCTCGCTCCCTGAATCCATATCAGTGCCCATGAACTTCCGTATTTAATTTACACGTCCAACTCTGTTTTGATTCAAAATATACTTATTTGGATATTTCTCATCATATAAGAACTTGGCATCTGTGGAAAAGTCAGTTTCGTAGACACCCCATGCGATTCCATGAAAACCCACCAAAACCATAAGGTAAATTCATCATTGTAAAGCCTCCTAAAAGTCAGGGACTCTCCCTGCTCCTGCTGCAGTGTGAAATGGTCTTATTGCAGCGAGGGTATTGGCAATACGTCTCTTCCACCTTGATGTGATTTTATCATTTTGTGGTTGGAGAAAACATTTTGCATTTTAAATCTAATTTTAATCTAATTACATCAATATTCGTAGTTTTTATTAGAAGTGTCAATAGCTTTATTGATTAGAATATCAACTCTTGATAGATCCTCCCACTTTGAATATGTAAACAGGGTGATAATAAACAGATGTGCATGGCCTGGACCATTTATTCCTATGCAGGCTTTTATATTCCAGCTAAGGATACAAGTGACACTCCCAAATCCATCCATGTCTGACAAGGGAAGACTACTTCTACACAAAAGATAGACAACACCAGGTGGCCAGGTGTTTTTGGCAAAGCACAGTTGTCCTTGAATAGCTGCTAGTCTGGAATGAATTTTTTAAAAAAATAATTGTTTCTAGGAGCTAAAAATCCTTAATTATTTGTGAATAACAGTTTCAACCTTTTTGATGACTAAGTCATGTTTTACCATCATATTAGCAAGTAGTACTAGTAATTATGACAGCAGTAGGAACATAAGTGGAATATTTTATATTTATCAACTCATTTGGTCTTTACAATGACCCTTAGAGCCAAACATTATTAGTCCTATAATTTCATAAGTGTAGAAATTGAGACTCAGGAAGCTTGGGTGAATCCCATAAAGATATTTAGAGTAACCTGTGTTTCTGATTTCCAAATTCCCTTTCTGCCTATAAGACTATGTGGCCACTCAAGCTTAGCAGACACTTGCCCAAAGCCCAGGGCAGGGGTGCAATGTCGAAGCAGGGCTGAGGCATCTCAAAGACCCAGATGCCAGCTGCAGAACTGTTCTGTGCCTCTGCTCACCTCAAAACTGGACTTGTTGGGATAAATAACTCAATGCATGTAGGGAACTTGGCCTCGTAATTGCTCAACAATTAGTAACTGTTTCAAAAAGTCATATCCTTTTTATAGGCATGTAGTCTGTATAATTATTAAAATTAGTCTTATAGTCTTTTTAATTATTACCATCATTAATAGAGAATGGCAATAAAATAAGGTTAAAGTCAGTTCCAAGAAAAACTGGAATAACTTAATACCCACAAAAAGTGGAGAAGTGTGGGGATTAAGTTATCCATCTTTAAGATCCCTCCCTACTGTTACTGATTCTGTGGAACCTTCCATGATTGTAGCCAATTGAGTGGGTTAGAAACCCTAATGTGCCACAGCTCTTCTTCCTTCCCTCTCTGGTAGCCTTTAATACTCTCTATTGCAGTCTTACAATTTCCTCCTTAACGTCCTCCTTCTTCAGAGGGAGATCTTTCTATAGGCAGGGACCCCCAAATTCCAGCGTTGTACCTGGCGGAGGACAGACACTCAGCTAATGAAATCTGTCGAATGGAATTAATCAGAGATGACTCCGTGGCAACAATTACAACTGGTGACCTGAGGGTGGTTGGACCATTAGGAAGACTTTCCACAAAGTAGTTTACAGGGTGATTCCTAGCAGAGGACCCAGAGGAGCACAGAGTACAGGTAGGAGGATGCTACAACTGGCAAAGTGATGTGGAATTCAGAGCTAGCATCATGGGCACAGGATTCAACATACCGAAGGTGAAGCTGCACCCAGTGACTTCGGAATGAAGTGGGCTCAGAGAACGAAGGAGAGGGGGCAGCTTAGGCCATGTCAACACAATTGGGGGTCAAGAGAAGTCTGCAATGGGTAATTGATTATTCCCATTTTGCACATTATCATTATTTCTTTAATGATATTAACAATTCTATATTTTTTGTTCAGAATCACAATGAAAATTTACATATGGGCTTACATATGGTCAATAATATAAGAGCAAATGTTTATCTAATCTATAAACACACTGTATACAGGAAACTGTGCTTCTTAAACTTCTAAAAATTATCCTCAAAACCCAAATGTATGCCCACTCGCTGTGTCCTTGAAGTTTGAAAAATATTTCAATCCTTCAACAATTTTTCCACTAAAAATGATACTCCTCTTGAACTGAGTCATAGAGAGGCAGGATTTTTCAATATTATCTAATGAAACAGTAAAACTATTATCTAGACATTTTATATATCACTTTCTGACTCAATTCTCCATCCATCAAGATTTATTGCTTGAAACAATAAACAACCGACTGAAGAATTTTATTTGGAAATACAGGTATGTAAGTTTTACTATGGCTTAAGGGAGACAAGAAAGCTTTTAAAAATATTGTCCGTCTATGACCCACTATACAGAAAAAAATACTTTTAACACTGCCAAAAACTAACACACTAGAAAAAGAAAAGTACTGCCATCCTGCCTGCAGAGGGTTTGTTAAAAATGGCATATGAGTAACTTCTCAAAGTTCTTCACAATTCAAGGGTCAGTAGTAGATCTGTTAGTGAGCGGCAGGGAAATCACCCATTGTACACTCAGTGTGTGAAGTTAAAAAGACAGCGCTTATTTTCTAGCGGAAAGAAACAGTAAGCATTAGAAAAATCGTTAAGAATTAGAAAAGGCAATGTTGGGAACTGCCCAATCCCTTCTCTCAGCCTCCATGAGCCCATCCTGGAGGAAGAGGGCTTTCGCTGTGTTTTCTTCCTGTTCTCCACGGGAGAAGTACTTTTCACAGCTGCTTAGTAACATGTTTTCTCGAAGTCTGAGGAGTGAGGTTGTCTGGGCAAGGAGAGTAGAACATAACGCTGGAGCCAGAAAAATGGACCAAGTAACGGAAACCACGGCCAGTGCTCCTGTCTGGCCGCTGCGGGTCTCAGCCTCCGCCGTGGACATCCATCACCCAGCGCTGACCTCACCTGCTCCTCCACAAGATGAAAAGTCTGCACGCCTGCGATTTAAACACTAAGGAAAATGTCACTGGACCTCGACCCACTTGACTGGGAAATTCCTGGTGGAAGAGGCACCTAAGAAACGTCGATCTTAGGGAAGCCAGAAGTCCAGGCAGCACTTGCCAAGCTTCTCTGCCTGGGCTCCTTTCCGCTTCACTCAGGAGAAGGCGGCCAGCTCTTCCCTCTGAGCTCCACCGCCCGTCTCCCCCAATTCCTGAAGCATCACTCTGCGCTCAGTTACAGCCACAGGGATCTGCCTTGAAAGATAACAATAAGAAGCACATATGCTTCCATGAATACAGAAACATGCGCTTACACACTATGCATATAAACACCCACGTGCATACACACATGTATATGTGCACACATGTCACACATGGATACACACTTACTATATATACATATGCACACATATACCTGATTATCTACACACACGCATATATATACATATATAGTTATACAGATTTGCATATATACATATTTGCATTTATAGATAAGTATGCAGTTACATAACACATATATGCATGCGTACATTTATACACACTACATGCATATAGATGTACACTTATACACAAAGGCATAAATGTGTACATATACATGTGTG
>NW_005871203.1:194447-254310 GCF_000147115.1 Myotis lucifugus | reverse complement strand
ATTTTTTTTAACATGGACCCCTTAGCAGTCCAATGAAATCCTTTGCCTAAGGGAAAAATGTAATGTGCAGTTACATTTATAGAGAACTATGCATTTACATAACACATATATAAACACAGTCTACCTTAGTTCCCCCAAGGTTAAGAAACTTGGCCTAGGGGTTTTGTAAGCAGATACTTCTAACCTCAGTTTCCCTTCTCCAAAGAGCACAAATTCATCAGAAAAATATTGCTCATTGTGCAAACCCTTCCTCCCATTTGTAATTTGAAAGTCTCTAAATTTTCTTATAACTTTAAATATGCTCAGAAATGTCATATAAGATAGTAATTTTTTTTTTAATCTGGAACTAGAAATTACAGTAAAATTTCTAACTCAAATTTTAACATTAATTTTAACATTTCTTTAAAGTTGATGAAATGGAGAAGAAAGGAGCCAGTTGTTCCATACAAGAATAGGAGGCATGTTAGAACCTCAATATTAAATTTCAGCTGTGAATTACATACTTAGACTGATCTAATTGAGCGAATCGTTATGTTGTGGAATGGACAATAGGCAAAGACTAGTATTTGCAAACGCAATTCTTTTCTTTCGATCAGTAAAACACAGCTCTCAACTTCTGAAATTTGGACCTGATTGTACTTCCAGCCTTTCTCTGAAAGACACTGACTTGAAAGAGAAACCAAACCATTCAGGCACCAGAGAGTAAGATTCGGTGATGAGATTTGAAAAGAGTTACAAGGAGAGCCACAGGGTTGAGGAGAGGCATAAGGAAGGGCCACCCAGGGCTGCCAAGTTCAGAAGGCGGCAGCCAAAATCTCTGACTCCCGAGCAACAATGGCCTCTCGCCTCGCTCTGCAGGGTACGCCGTGCCCAACAGGAGCAACAGAGAAACAGAATGTTTTGGATGCTTCAGAAAGGAGCTGCAGACAGACAGGGGAAGGGTTCTGTCCTGCAGTGTGAGGAGAGCGGGGCGTGGGGCCAGCTGGGCAGACAGAGAGCCCTGGGTGTCAGCTGCTTGGACTCATCCCTCCACCGCCCGCCTCCACCACTCTTGCCAGACAGGTACCTGGAAAGCAAATATGTATCCGCTCCCCAGATGTGAAGAAACGCAATTAAGAATTTATCTTTCTCTGACAATTATAAGAGCAGTCTTCAGAGGAAACCATCTAAACTTACAAGGATCCTACTTTATCTTAGAGTTCCACTTTAACTAATGGCTCCTAAATTACTTGAGTGGAAAATTAAGAATGCAAAGCCTCACTTAAGGATGCATTAGGAACGGGCGCCCTTGCCGTAAGACTTTCATTAAGGAAGCCGTGTACACATGCATTTGAAAATACACATCGATCTCTTCAGAATACAGGTAAGGAGATAAAGCAATCTCTTTGAATTATATCTGGGACTGCGACTGTGTTTAGACTTCTAAAGTGGATAAATCTAGGATTTCTTAAAATCACGATAATCTACCGCTGAGTTCCAAATGCAGCTACTTTCTCCCACTTTCCCACTTCAGGTCTGAGTGATGTCTGTTCAAAAACTATGGAGATTTTTCTTGGGGGGCGGGGTGGGGAGGAGGAGGAGAGGGAGCTGCCCTTTGTTAAAGAGCTGCATGGGAAAATTGGCAAATAAAAGGTAAAATGTAAAAAACATAACTGCCTTCTGAAGCAGTACTTCGTAAGCTCTAACGTGCAGTGGACTCTTGAATCCCTGGAGAGCTTAGTAAAATACAGATTCTGATTCCGTGGGTTGGGGGAGGAGCCCGAGGCTCTGCATTCCTACCAATGAGGATACAGCAGGGCCCGGCCTCCTAAACCAAGCTCCAGTTCAAGGCACCAGAAAGAAGGGTCTCAGCCTGCTGGGTCGCACAGCACGTGAAGGACTCCCAATTCCCAGAGGACCTGCTGAAGTCTTACCCCGGGGCACACAGGAAAGCGTATCGGACAGGAAGTGACAGGAATGGAGGGTAAGTAAAATCTTGAGTTGGCACTAATTTATTACTACAGAAGTAAGTCATGTGTAAGACTTACTACTTCATTATCACCCAACTGGCTTGCCTCTGGCTACTGCTGTTCCCAGGGGAAGGAAGAGCCGTTATTAAGTAGTGAATGCGTCCCCGCTGCCGTTTACCCTGCTTCATGCCTACAGGGAGGCACCTCATTAATAAATCAGCGTTTGAAACTGGGAGCGAATACCCACGCGACTGCTCATCTGTCTCACATAAACGTTAGGGATTCCTCCCCTTCCGAGTCACTCAATAAGCAAGGCCGGCCCCTTCCGACGGCTTTTCCCATCGGCTACTGAGGGGATGACCGCTTCCTTGAGGGACCTTCCCAAACACTCCACTAAGACCATTTTCAAAGTTAGCCATCCTAACGCTGTTCTCCCAAATGGGTGAGAATCGCTCCAGCCTTTCATATGGTGACAGACATCGGAATTTAATTTCACTTATTTTTCAATTCACCTCCCAAGATTAGCCAATGATTTCCGTGATGCTGTGATGAGAACCACTGTTTAAATTTTCTTTTAAAATGTACTGTCACAACTATGTTTACAGGATTAAGTTTTAAAATGAAGGTCAATATTAATATGCCCAAGACTGGCACACAGAGGCACTTGCACAAAATATTTGACTGTGAGATAAATCTGGTGACTCAATAGGCAGGATTGCCGTAGAGAATATCAGCACATTCTCATCTAGGACGCGCTCTCACCCTCATGACAGGTATACTTCAGCTATCGCATTGGATTAATTGGGACTTTTCACTTAGACTCATCATCTTAATGCAGAAGGCTAGGAGCGGGAAATTAAAACAGCCTGGTCCAGATCCTTTGTTCCAACAGCCAGGAACTAAAGTCTGACAAATTCACTCAAGATATGTTTATCCGCATCACAACACCACAGCCCATGGCGTATGCCATCATTGCATGCCATTCCTCATTTTAACTCCATGGTGCTATTGCATTGTATTTAAATTTACCATACCACAGGCAGGCTGTAATCTGAGAAAATGAGGATGCCCTGAGTGTATCTTGCTGTTGGTTGGCAAATGGACTCCCAGAGAGCCTGGAGCAAGAGGCAGAACGCTCCAGATTGGTACGCGGTCATTTTAATAAGCAAGGAACTCACTAGACTTACCTTGAGTCACAGCAAGGTGAGTAGATGTCCACACCCACTGTCAGAATCTCAGAAGTTTGCACGAGGCCTTCACCGAGTGCAGTCATGCATTCAGTCCAGACGGTCTCAACATGTATTGCTCTCTCAAAGCTGTGCCCCTGACAATGGTTCCAGCTATGGAACAGTAGGTGGTACCTCCCAAGGACAGGAAATGGTGAGGGGCCTCTATGGCACCGGGGCAGTGGATGGGTCATGTGTTCTGGATGACCTCCTCCCAGTCACAGGCTCCAGATGACCTCCTCCCAGTCACGTGCTCCAGATGACCTCCTCCGACATCTCCTTGCCCAGTGAAGGCCCAGTGCTAACACCACAGCAAAGGTCTCCTGGGTGCACTCAACAGACAGAAAAAGCAACCCGGGGTCACTGACGGGTTTAAAACCATGTTGGAGAAAAATAGTAGGAGTGGAAAAAAAGAAGAAATGGCAATTTAAAAAAAGAACAAGGTAATTTTAGATGCAGGAGGCCTGACAGACATTTAATCCTGTGGAGCATGATTTGTTCCGTGTCCACATGAAACCCAAGTGACTAGTGAGCCACAAGCACCGACCCGAATAGCCACACACTGGACAGTCACGGCCTTTCCTCCACCGTCCCAGTGACAGGGTCTGGCCCCCCTGGAGCTACCCACTCAACAATCATACAAACAAAATGAAGACAGAAGAAGGTACTTGACATGAGGATGACCTTGAAGCATCCTCTGTGGAGGCTTTCCATGTCTGCCTGGCACACGCTCACAGTTTCTGCTCCTTTCCCTTCTCCCAGAGCTTCTAGACAAGGGTGGGGAACCTTATCCTTTCAAGGGCCATCTGGGTATTTATAACATCATCTTGGGCCATACAAAATTATCCACCTAAAAATCAGCCTGCTTTATTAGGTCAATCACTTAATTAACTCGCCCTTAATGCCTTAGCAGGGCCAGACCAAATGATTTCATGGGTCTTACATGGCCCACGGGCCGGACATTCCCCACCCCAGCTCTGGAAGGAAGGAGAATTCTGGGCCGTGTTTCTCCCCGATGAATCCAGATGAGTCTCAAGGTAAAGCTGAGGCATCTTGTCAGCTCAGCTCCACGGCAAATTCAGCTTCTGTAAAGATCAACACTCACGCAAGGTCGGGAGTGAGACAAGGAGAGGGAAAGCGTGTGTATTTGCTATTTTGTCAGCGTGGCCTCTTGTCCTTGAAGTAATAAAAGCCCACTCTAAAGAAACACTTCAGAGAACCTCTGTTCAAAAAAGGAACTTCTTTTTCTTTTTGTTTTGCTTTTGTAGTTGTCCACATGTGTACCATTAATTTTTTATTCTTAAAAAAAAGCTAAAGAACCAAACAAAGTAATGGAGCAAATGTTTTGGATTTGGGCTGGATAAGAAATGCAATTAGAGCATTGAGAGCAGGACCTAATTTTGTGTGAGATTGATCCATGGAGTTATTGATGAACAGAAATGGTTGGCCTGGTTAAAATCCAGTGCTTTTCAAATGCTGAGCAGCCGGCATTTTCCCTCTGGCTGAGTGCTGGTGGTGACTCAGTGGTACCCACAGGAGCAGGTAAGTGATGGGCCACATGGCAAGACAAGCAGGTGGCTCCTGGAAAGGGGGAGCCGCCTGAGGGACCTTTCCCATCCCCGCTGCCCTTCCTAAGCAAAGAGCTGCCCAGAGGGGACTCATCTCAGCGCGCAGCACCACTGTGACGCCTGCAGGAGGACACCGCCTTTTCTGTGCCGGCTCCTGACCGCGTGCAGGTCAGCGGAGGTGAGAGGATTGAGTGTTGCAGGACCCTCCAGCCCCATGAAGCAGGGCAGTAGGAAGGGCTCAGAACAGGCGCTGTGGCTTCCAGCTAGAACAGCCTCCCGCACGACAGGAGAGGACAATCAGAGTGTCCATTCTCACTTTGCTGGAGGAATATTTTAGCAGTAATTTGAGAAGCATTGAAAAGATTCCCATAGATGATTAGAATCGATAATCATTAAACAACATGTGTATGTCTTGGGCCGTATTTTAAACCACATGCTATTTTTTAATGTGAACATCATGCAGTCTCACATAGAGATACTTGTGATGGGACATCTGGAGACCACGGAGTCAGAAACTTAGGCATCAACCCCAGTATCTTCCCTCACCCTCCCACCCTCAGGCAAGCCCACAACCCACTGACTGGGTCACTTCTGTCTTCTCTGCATTTTATTTTTTTGTCTTAAAGAACAAGGCAAACGGACTGCTCTGGGAACCTGACTTCATCAATCCTGGTCTAGCACTAATGCAAGGGCCTCCCACCTGCATCCCCACTGCACCTTCCACCTCCCACCTGCACCTGCTCCTCCCTTCAAGCATGGCCATTAGGCACATGTGCCTTGAGGGGCCCAGGGCTGCTGTCCAACTATGGGTACTCCTCCCAGCTCCCATTCGTGAATCCAGGCCCCAGGCTCAGCAGCTCCCTAAATAAGAGGCAGGTTTTTGAAAGGCATCAATCACTCGGCGTGTGCTAACATTAGCCCTGCTTTCTGTCATCCTGTCTTTTCTAAGACAATCCTCTGACGTTAGCCCCTTGCTTCAAGCCCTTTAGTTCAAAGGCTTGACACCACTGCTCTCAGGATAAACTGAATAAAATCCACACTTCTTTCTTTTTTAAAAATATATTTTATTGATATTTTACAGAGAGGAAAGGAAAGGGATAGAGAGTAAGAAACATCGATGAGAGAGAAACATCCATCAGCTGCCTCCTGCACACCCCCTACTGGGGATGTGCCCACAACCAAGGTACATGCTCTTGACTGGAATCAAACCTAGGACCCTTCAGACCACAGGCCGATGCTCTATCCACTGAGCCAAACAGGTCAGGGACACACTTCTTTCTGATATGGGCTATAAAGCTTTTAAAGACATGTGCCCACCACATCTCCTTGCATTCTCTCCCTACAATTCATGCCCCAGCCCCATAAAACTATCTTCAGGTACCCACCCCGATGTACTGCTCTGTGACTCGATTCACAACTGTTCGCCCAACTTGACCCTTGAATGTGCATCCATCCATGTGCTTACTGGGTGGACACAATCTGTGCTGAATTCATCTCTGAGACCCTGATGTCTGGGTGGGCCTTGGTGCCTGGGAACATTCAATTAATAGTTGCCCAATCACTTTTTTTAATCATCACCTGAGGATATATTTTTTTATTAGTTTTTAGAGAGTAGAAGGAAGGAATAGAGGGAGAGAAAGAGAAAGAGAGAGAGAAACATATATGGATGTGAGAGAAACACATGCATTGGTGACCTACCTCAGGTACCTACCTGCCCTTGACCAGGACCTGCGACCCTTAGGTCCTGGGACCTATGCTCTAACCGCTGAGAAAACTGGCCAGGACAGTAGTTGCCCAATGGTTTTAACTGGACATCGAAGCTTACAAATGTATTCATTCCCCTGCGATGTTTATCACCTCCTGAGTGCTGGAGTGGAGAGAGGACTGGAGAGGTGGTAGAATGGGTTTGAAAGATCCAGGCTGACACCTACATTACGATTTGTCATGAGCGGGAATGAGGAGCATATTAGCTGCATTCACTCCACTGTGACTTTAAATGATATCCTTGTCAAGGGACGCATGTGAAGAATCGCTTAGGATAAAATTATGAAGAAGATGCAGGCATTAGCAAGAAGTTAATTTTGCTCTCAAATACTTGGTAAACTTTCGAGTTAATGTTGATATGTTCATATATCTCTTTTACAGTAAAACTTCACAAGGTGACATGGAGCGCTAGAAACGATCAGGAAAGAGCCCTGGTGGAATAAGTGGTCCTTCTGTGACATGTGTCCACACACACACACCACACACACACACACCACACACACACACACACACACACACACACACACACACACACTGGAACCTCCAGTTTATTTCCAGATCAGTTCCTGGACCTCAGCTCCCCCAACTGGCTCACTGGACCAATGCTGCAAGGCCTGCCACAGCTTCCCATCCAGTCAGCACCGCCCCCTGTCATTTCCTATCCAGGTCCCTCCTGCCTCTGTCACACCAGCACCATCCTCTCCTCTGTCCCAGGAGCTCCTTACAGTCCCACCCCGGCCCTCATCTCTCCTGCCTCCCTGGCTTTCGCCCACCGCCTGCAGATCTCTACCTACCTCAGGCTCTCTACCTTCCACACGGCCCTCCAGGATCCCTCTCCCCTCACATCCCACCAGGAGCCTTTATCTGCCCAGCACCCCTTTTGCTTCTCATTTTTGGGAAGCCCACCTTCTGCTGTTTGCTGGACCTTGTCCTGCACCCCCACAGACAAAGCCAAGTCCGAGACCTCAGGCCCCCGCCCTCCACCACACTTTGGTTAGCTTGCCGGTCTCAGGAGGGGACTCGTGAGCGTTCTGAAGCACATGTATCACAGAGGAGCTGGAGGGTGGCGTGCAAAGTGAAAAATAAGGCGTGAAAACAAGGTGATTCTCAAGGTGACTTGAGAAGCAGGATTTTTGTGTTAAAGAACAAGGCAAACGGACTGTTCTGGGAACCTGAGCTGGGAGTCAGAGAGGCCCTCAGGCTGGGCCCACAGGCAGCTGCTCAGTGGCAGACCGGAGGGTCCTTCCCTGTCTTAGTCATGTGACACGATGCCAGTGTCAGCCAATGCCATGCGGCAATCACTTTGTAATGCACAGATGTATCAATTAAACATGGTGTGTCCCTGACCTCACAATGGTATATGTCAGTTAAATCCCAATAATGCTGGAAAAATACAAAGAAAATGCTTCATTTCCCAGCTGGGCCTTTGGGGGCCAGGGTTTAGCCCACCCAAATCCTCAGGCTCAGCTAAATGACCTTGGGCTAAATGACCTCACTTTAGAGGTTGACAGATTAGCAGGAATGGAGACAGGTGGCACGGCCTGCTGGGAAGGGGACTGGCTTTAGGACAGACGGGCTCTGGCATGTCCCAGCTTCAGCACTTTGGTGAGATGCCTGCATTTCCTGAGCCCAGGTGAGCTCATCATGGGATGAGCAGACTGATGCTGGCCTCCAGAGCCTCAGGAAGGGTGACACATGACACACACCCAGTGCTGAGCCAGTGTCTGCAGCAGAGCAGGGTCTCGGTGAATCCCAGGTTTTGTGACTATGATCTTTAGGGAAGGCAGAGGGTCTGAAAGTGCAGACCCTCCTATTAAAAATGCCAATTCCTGGGTCTCACGACCAATCTACCAGCCCACTGAGCCAAGACAGGGACCCCAAATCTGCATTTTGATACACTGCCTAGGCTATTCTTTTAAAATATGTTTTTATTGATTTTAGAGAGGAAGGGAGAGGGAGAGAGAGATAGAAACATCAATGATGAGAGGGAATCATTGATAGGCAGCTTCCTGCATGCCCCATACTGGGGACTGAGCCCGTAACCCGGGCATGTGCCCTTGACCAGAACTGAAACCGGGACCCTTCAGTCTGCAGGCCGATGCTCTATCTACTGAGCCAAACCAGTTAGGGACCCAGGCTATTCTTAAATAAGAATCATAAGCCTGAAAGTCCCTGAAATAAGGTGCAGACCAAAGAAACAAAGACAAAACAGTGAAGGGTTAGGGGCAAGAAAGACAGGAGGGACCTGGGGCTAACTACTCCTATTAACAATAATGACAACAAGAATAACCATATAGCCCTGACCGGTTTGGCTCAGTGGATAGAGCGTCGGCCTGCAGACTGAAAGGTCCCAGGTTCAATTCTGGTCAAGGGCATGTACCTTGGTTGCGGGCACATCCCCAGTGGGAGGTGTGCAGGAGGCAGCTGATCGATGTTTCTCTCCCATAGATGTTTCTAACTCTCTATCCCTCTCCCTTCCTCTCTGTAAAAAATCAATAAAATATATTAAAAAAAAGAATATATATATATATATAAAGCCAGCAACCATAACACTGTAACGATGGGTCGCTATGACGCCCACTGAGGCCAGGGAACTGGCCCAACCAGGTACATATGTCTCCTTTTTTCACCATTGACCCAAGAGCTCTCTATGTGGTTCGCTGAGGCTGATCCCTGGCCAGCATTAGCAGTTTTACTTATTCCTCTGCTCAAACCTGCTCTTTTCCCATTCTTCCCAGTTACTATTCTCAAAAGTATCCTTTAATAAGTACTGCCTACTACTGGACTCTCCCACCCTGATCAAGGGTGGGGCCTGCTGGCCAAACGCCCCACCCCTTCCTCCTGCCAGGCCCACCCCTGATCAGCCTTCCCCACCAAAATAGGCCCACAGACCCTCCCCCCAGCCAGCTCTGCCCCTGATCCCCCCCCACCCCAATGGGGTGTGGGGCCGGCCAGCCAACCTCCTGCAGCCCCTCCCCCTGCCCAGCCCCATCCCAGATCGGCCTCTGCACCCTGATCAGGGGCGGGGCCGGTTAGCCAACCACCTATGGCCCCTGCCCCAAGCTGCTGGCCCCAGATCGGTACCCCCCACCCCACTCAGGGGTGGGGCCAGCCGGCCAACCGCCCACAGCCCCTCCCCATGGCCAGCCATGCCCTCAGTCGGTGCCCCAATGCCAATTGGGGTTGGGGCCCATGGGCAATCACCTGCAGCCTCTTCCCGCAGCTGGCCCAACCCTGATCGGCCCCAATCGGGGCAGGCTGGCCAGCCAACCTCCTGCCATCTCTTCCTCCCAACAGGCCCAGCCCTGATCCACCCTGATTGGGGCCCGGCCAGCCAGACCCCACCCATGCACGAATTCATACACTGGGCCTCTAGTATGAACAATAGCAGCAATAACAACAATATCAGCAGCAGTTACAAAACACTATATGCCAGATTCTTCTAAGTGTTTTATATGTATTAATTTCGTAATCCTCACAACAACCCCATGAAATACAGGGTGTCCCAAAAAAATGTATACACAGGCCCTGGCAGGCTGCTCCCAGGGGACAAGCTCTTGGCCAGACACTAAGCCATGAGGAGATGCCCCCGCTTGGCCACAGATGCTGCTGTCAGCCCCAAGCACTCATGTGAGCACAGCACTGGCATCCCCCACACCTCTGCCTTCCTTCCGGCCTGTAAAAGCACAGTGTCTCCACATGTCTGGCCCAATGTGGCAGTACCCCCCCCCCCCGATGTGCCTCACCAGAGCGGAGCCATGTTTCTGTTTCCACCCAACCACTCAGGGCCTATATGACAGCATGCCATACCCAGAAAGGCACGCACTAAGCAGTGTAAGTCATTGATCCCCAACAACCCCTCTCAGAACTCCCCCTTCCCTGTAAGCTCTTCAAACCACAAGAATAAACAAGTTCATGTCTCACTCATGGAAGTTCAGGTCCTTATATAAATACAATCTCACCACAAAACACAGCTCCCATGACTCTGCCAGGAAGATCTTTAGAGGTTCCCCTTAGGTCCAGAGTCAGTTCTGCTGGTGTTTATTGCAAGCCTACTGTGAGCCAGGCACCAGGCAGGCAGTGTGACTAGTGCTTTCCAGAGAGCACACACAGTAGGTACTTAATCAATATCTGATAAACTCTCAGGTACATGTTAGGCTCCCACTGATGGAACTGAGTCTCAGATAATTTGATAATTTACAAGACTCAGACACTCAGGTAGCATGGAGATGGCTTAAGAAACAAAGTGTTTAACCCAAAAGCACTTCAAGCTTTGGGTAAATCTTCTAAACATGGTGGTTCATATTTTCTCTTAGCCCTTGTAGCATGAAAAATCCTATATAATAAAAGGCTAATATGCAAATCGACTGAATGGCAGAATGACCAGTTGCTATGACGCACTCAACACAGGAGCTGCCCCTGGTGGCCAGTGCGAGTGCCGCTTAGCCAGAAGCCAGACTCATGGCTGGCGAGTTCACTGGCAGGTGGACATCCTCTGAGGGGTCCCTGACTAAGAGAGGGCACAGGCCAGGCTGAGGGGCACCCCCCCCCGCCCAGTGCACATATGCTGTGCACCAGGCCTCTAGTTAATTATAAGCTAACAGTACCTTATATTTTTGTAGTACTTATTATCTCGACTGGATTTCATATGAATTAATTTTAAAAGGGCATTCTTTAAGAAAGCTGTCAAGTAATTTATTCAAATCCTCCCTCCATATGTCCCATACTGCCTTAAAAGTGCAGAAATTACAAATAGAGGGAAAAACACATCCAAAATTTAACAAGAAAAATACCAAAACAACATTTACTATAACATTTCATCATAATATGAATCACGGCTGACTTGTCATGCTGATAATGGATCACAGAGGAGATTGTAAGTGTTGGGCAACAAGGAACCCTGCCCTCCCGAGTGTGGGCTGGACCTACTGACATTCTTTGCATCACCTGCAGACTATGTTTGTAGGGCCTCTATGCATTTCTTTGTCATTCTTGGCATGCAGTATTAATCTTTTTCTGGTAATTAATTACTATTACATTACTCTCAAAGTTATAGCATTTTCTCAGGGGAAATGCCTACTGTTCACTTATGAAATAGATGCTTATTTATGTAGCTAGACCACTGGGAAACATTTACATGTTTCCTTTATGATGATTAAAGCCTAATGCAAACCAAGTTTTTAGGACAGATTCCAAACATATTTTTATGTGTATAATTGGAAGCTTGACACTTACCTGAGTGTTAGTTTGGAAGTAAAGCAGATTTACTAATTAAATCAAAAAAGGAATTCATTACTGCCTTAAAACAAAATGTTATAACTAAAAGAAAGAAAGAAAAATACCAACATAGTCTCTTTGTTGGGGAAGAATTATGCTTTCATTTTTGTTTGTCTTTTGGGCAAAAAGATTAAGCAATACTAACTACCATGATATGGATATGGATATTCTTAAGACTGAGAAATGTTATTATTATTTAATTACAAAGCATTGCTCTCCCTGGATCTCTCGCTCCCAACCCTTTTTCCCCCTCCTCCCTTGCTCATTATATAGCAGCACTTGTAAATAGATGGCACAAGACTATCCCATTAACCTCAAATGACAAGGATCCTTTCTCTCTGTGACACATGTCCCAAGTCCACTGGGAGAAGGTAGACTTTGGAGTATGGAGTGGACCCTATCTGTTTTTAGTGGGCTACAATGTTGGCATGCCGCATGCCCATGGGTATACCAGTTCCAAGCTCATGGGGTATCAATGAAGCTTAACTTAACAACATGGATGAGACTCTTGGAAGAAATCCTGATGCCTGAGAGGAGCCCATATAGGGAGCGAGCGCTCTATCTTTATTATACCTCCCACATGCCCTGAGGGGTCTGGCCACCATCTGTGATGCAGGCAGGGCATGGAGGTGTGGGGCACCTGGGCTCCTGTACAATCTCTTGTGGCTGCCCCTGGTCGTAGACTCTCCTTCACCACCTTCTGAGTAATGTGAAGTTCTCATTGTGAAGGACTCATTGTTTGTACATAAGAAGAAACGGAAGTGTGTTTACTGATGATGACTAAGAAAATCTAGGTCTTAATAAGAAAACCTAGATCCCTAACCCTTTGCCTGCACCGGAATAGGGTGTGCCTCCTTTTTTCTCAGTGAATTCAGAGGATACTCTTTCTTCACTCACCAGCTGTGATGGGTGGCCAAGAGGATGATGAAGTTAAGCAGCATCTTATATGTCCCTTCAGAGTGGTGTCGTTTGGGGAGGGCGTGGTAGACAAAATACTGCTAGTCTTATGTCTAATTTGATCATCTTAAAACAAGGCTCAGAAGAAGGCCTGCTAAGCTCCATCTGGAAGACCTGCACCCTCTTCCATTGCCCTGGGTCACCTGCTAGTAAATGTGCATTATCTTGCAACCCCTCAGCTTGTCCCCAGGAGGTCGACTAGTCACCCAAGGAATGCACTATTATTAAGCATTTGGTGGGATTTGTGGAGAAATAAAACCCAAAGGACACCAGAAAATGTTCCAAAAAGGAAGATGAATGTGAGAATTAAGAGAGAGATATATATAAAGGGAGGGAGGGAGGGAGAGCTGGATCAAGGTAGAGACAGAGGTAGAGCTAGAGATAGAGAAAAATGACTATTCTCAGTGGGAAAAAGACCAGCAGAACAATCCTGTTTGGATACAGCATATCAGATTTAGTTAATAACAAAAAGAAGCATCAAGCTAGCAAATTCAAGCAAACATATTTAGGAAAAGAGCCAAAGAAGCAGGTAAGACTTCAAGAAGTTTATATTCTCACAACCACAGAAGTTGAATGAGCCAAGAACACAATTGGAATTGGGTCAAATGAAGTGAGGAATATAATTAAGACTGAGGGCACCCGCAGCTCTCCTGGAGCCTCAGCCACCGGACCTCCTCTCTATGCAGATAACACAGAAGTGAGAAATAAAATTAGCCTCTTCACAGGCAGAGCACCCAGTGTCATGTGGGGAACAACCCAGAGAGGAGTCTGCAGGAAGCAGAGAACGAAACCTTGGGGGTGGACTAGGGTTGGCAATGCCAGTGATAGGATGAATCTCCTAAACTTGAGAATTTTTGTGTTGTGAATGCATGTCGACTCGCTTCTACGCTGTATGCATAAAATAAGATGGCAAATCAGGGGCCATTGCTTCAAGGTCACAAAGTCTCAGGTCTGGGAACAGCACAGCTCATTTTCTTAGTCAACAATTTGCTTGAGATCTTATGACTACTCTCCCTGCTCATTCCCCAATCAGGGACTGGGGTGGACAGACAAGGGCATTCATAAGAAGCATGGAGACAGGAAGGCTTAGGCTTGCCTTCTCTTCTTCATTCTGGCTTGTTTGTCAAGTAATGCTCAGTTTTTCAGGAGGTGAGAAAACTGTGAGCAATGTGTGTGGGCATGAACAGGGACTAGCTCGAAGATGAAATCCCTTTGGGAGGCGGGGCTCCCAGTGGTCATCCCCCTGCATTTGGAAAGGGGGCTGTGGAAGAGAAGCAGCCAGCAGGAAAACACCCCGATGCTTTGAGCCACGATGACCAATGCCATACTGTGCACGTGGTGGCAAAGGAAAGGGTAGTTTGCCACCATAACAAGCAATATGGAAGCATCTGTGTTGCTGCTCTTTGCCAGTTTTGAGGTTTACTATTTGCACAATTCTGTGCTAAACTTAGTCCTCCCTCCAAATATATAAGATACTGTTCATTTAATACCACTTTTGCAAGTGAGGCAAATGGGAGCTTGGCAAGTTTAATTCCTTGGCCAAAGTCACAAAGGGCTTCTGGATGGAAGCACAGGTAGAAATCTGCCTCCCTTAGTCTGAAGCTCATCCTCTTGCTACCCTGCTACCCGCCCTCCCCCGCACCTATTTAATTCTGCTAAGTAAGTGTATCAGTGAGATCTGCAGTGGGAATCCACACCTCCTGTGCCAGGCTCCTCTACAATGAGCAACCCTGAAAGACTTAGGGATAAAGTATTACCACATTCACAATCCACGAAGCTGACTACCTGGGGACAGGTGCAAAGACAAGAGTGCTGTTTTGGAAGGAAAATGAAGAAATGAGGAATCAGAGACCAGGGACCATTGGTCTGGGGAGCGTCTCAATGTCTGTGAGAACATAAAAGGGTCCCACATGTGTGTTACTCATCCTTCCTAAAGTTGCCTCCTCCTGGAGACTCTCCGAAAGCACACATCTACCATTTATTTCACGGGGAAAGGAGAACAGCAGGGCCCTCGGTGGAGATTAAAGAGCCTGTGAAGGAGCCCACACAGAACAGCAGCAGCCACAGGGGAAGGGCAGCAGGAGGTTTATTTAAATTACAATTTCTCTGAATACAGAGCCCACCACTATGACAATCGGGTTCTACCTCAGGATAAGTTTAACCTAAAGAAGTCAAAGTTGTTGTCTTTCCTTTTTTTTAATTCTCACCTGAGGATATGTTTATTTTTAGAAAGAGAAGAAGATAAAGAAAGTGAAACATTGATGTGAGAGAGAAACATTGGTTGCCTCCCTCACGTGTCCTGACCAGGGATCCAATGTGTGACCTTCTAGTGTCTAGTGTACAAGACGATGCTTCAGCAACTGAGCCACCTGCCAGGGTGTTTTCCTTTTGAAGTCACACCCATGTTACTGACCTAGACAGCCTTCTGAGAGCTGTGCCACGTGCAGACTCTGGACTGTGGTAACACAAGGTTCAGCTTTCTCTTACCATCATGTACACTACGACGACAATGGCTTATTTTATTCGCTAAAAAACATAAAGCACAATATTGCTGCTGTATTAGGATATACAGTAAAGAGAAAGAAGAATGGTGTTATGAAAGTCAAAATTCATTGTTTACTTCTGCTCAAAGGTGCAATGTGAGCTTACCCAATTGCCTGTCTTCCATACTCAAATTCCCATTCAAATGACCAAAACCAAATAAAAGCAATCTATTTCATGAGAGAAACTGAAAAGAAAACAGCCAAGTGTCTGCAATTTTAAGGAAATCTACTACCGTAAGTTAAAGTTACTGTGTGGTTATGGAAGAGATATACAGTAATCTCACACATGGAGGAAAAGTCTTTCAAGCAGAGAAACTATGGGAGGAATCCCTATAAAGGCACAACTGAGAACATCCAGGTAGTGGGAACAGGGAGACCAAGCCACATGCTTTAGGGTGGAGTTGGGCAAATTTTAATAGTCTTAGTACAAAAGTCAAGGAAACAAGTGTCTGCCTATGTTACCGAAGCATGTTTGTGTGGGTGGTATGTTATGGGAAGGAAAGAATAGAAAATATTTGAACAGATAAACACATAAACACACACAGCAAAATCACAGATAGAAATGTTAATATAAGCTCAAATACCTCATGAATAATATATATATAAATAGATTAAACAGCCTTATTAAAACACAAATAGCTTAGACTGTAATAAACAGTATTTAACTAAATGTTGATTAAAGGAGACACAACTGAACTAAACAGTACAGAAAAAAAAGAAAAAAACAGAATCATTTATGGAACATTTCATGTTAGGCAGTAGCTGTTCCAAGTACTGTATAGATATATACCTGATTTTATATTCATAATAACTATACAAGGTGAGTACTAGTTCATTATCTTGTGAGAAAATAGAATCACAGCAAAGTTAAACAATTTTCTCAAAGCCATGCAGTTTACTCAGTGGATCCAGAAATCTCCACCATAGGAGAAAAAAAAACCAAAAAAGGCAAAATATAGCAAGCAAATTGAAATAAAAGAGAGATGTGCAAAATTAACATGAAAATCAGTACCATCTCTCCATTGGCTTGGTGCTGAAATATTTGAACAGCAAATTGTATACACATTCCAATAAAACAAAGCAAAGATTTAAAAACCAGAAGATAAAAGACAAAATAAATAGTTATTAAATAATTCCACTGAATTAATCATCCATATTAAAATATAGAATACAAGGGAATTCAGCCAGATAATTAACATGATCTACAGAATTTTAAATTGATAAACGGTCATTCATGTAAATGTCATGAGTTTTATGTGTTTGTTCTTTTACATAAAGAATATCCCCAACCTTCTCAGTAAGAGTGGGACCAACTGTGTGTGAGTTGCCCATCTGTACTAATCTATACTAATAATAGCCTAGGTGGCCATCATGCCCTCACGTCATCACAAGATGGCCATCACAAGATGGCTACGTGCACAGCGGAGGCAGGTCCCAGAAGCTGCTTCATGCTGTGAGGCCTGGGGGTCCCGCAGCTCCACGTGGCATGGAGGAGGCCGGGCCTGGCATCTCTGACGCCTCGCATGTAGGAGGTGGGTCCCGGCAGAGGAGGTGGGTCACGGCAGGGGAGGGCAGTTGGAGGCGATCAGGCCAGCAGGGGAGGTCAGTTATGGGTAATCAGGCCAGCAGGAGAGTAGTTAAAGAGCGATCAAGCTGGCAGGCAGAAGCGGTTAGGGGCAATCAGGCAGGCAGGCAAGTGGTTAGGAGCCAGCAGTTCCGGATTGTGAGAGGGATGTCTGATTGACGGTTTAGGCCCGATTCCACAGCGATTGGGCCTAAACCAGCAGTCGAACATCCCCTGAGGGGTCCCAGATTAGAGAGGGTACAGGCTGGGCTGAGGGACATTCCCCTCGCCGTGTATGAATTTTGTGCACTGGGCCTCTAGTCCTATATAATAAAAGGGTAATATGCAAATTGTACCTAATGGAGGAACAATCGGTCGCTCTGATGCACACTGACCACCAGGGGGCAGATGCTTAATGAAGGACCTGCCTCCGGTGGTCAGTGTGCTCCCACAGGGGGAGCTCCACTCAGCCACAAGCCGGGCTGACGACTGCAAGCGCAGTGCTAAGGATGTCTGACTGCAGCTTAGGGCCACTCCCTGGGGCTGCCAGAGGGATGTCTGACTGCCAGCTTAGGCCCGTTCCCCCAGGGAGCAAGCCTAAGCCGGCAGATGGACATCCCCCAAGGGGTACCAGACTGCGAGAGGACACAGGCCAGGCTGAGGGATCCCCCTGAGTGCACAAATTTTTGTGCACCAGGCCTCTAGCAAATAAATGAAAAAATACATGAATGAATGAACACTTCTTTCAGTTTTGAAATACAAGTTGATAAAAATTTATTTACAAAACATAATAAATATTTGGTTTTTTCAGAAAGCACACATACACATACCTAGTGAAATTCAAAAGGCATAAATTTCCTGACCATATGATAAGATAATTTTAACTAGAAATAAATACATCTATAATAATAAAAGTGTAATATACTAATTAGACCAGATGAACTTCCAGATGAAATCAGGGCTTCGAGGGAAGACCAGGTCCCAGGTGCCTGCCAGCAGCTGGAGGGAAGCCCAGATCCTGGGAGCTGGCAGCTGGAGGGAAGGAAGGCCTACTCTTGCATGAATTTCATGCACTGGGCCTCTAGTAAATAAATAAATAATAAACCACTTGTTGTAAGGATGTATAATATGATTTATGAGGTAGGTTTTTAAAAAGATGCATATATAAATGTAATGAGAGAAAGACATGGGAATTGATGGGTATTAAGAATATATAGGTGAGATTCTATTTTCACCAATGATTTAATGTGCATGCATTTTTATGTACTGCACATGCAATGTGTAGATGGGAAAACGTGTTAAATATACTTTTTTTTGTAATCCCTTGAGTGCATGTCATGTTTTCCTGACATTCTGTATACTGTAAAGTCATCTCATCATTCTCATGGGAAAACAATAATCCTGTCATGTAATTAAAGAGACCCTCCGCCCTTTAATTACCACCCTTCAATTATGCATGTTAATTTCCTAGGGAATGTAAAAACTGTGAAATTAATTTTATTAGTAAAGGGTGATCTTTTAACCAGGAGTTATTAAACAAAAATTAATAGCCATGTCTCTGTGATTGTCTTTAAGAGATACATTTTTGAAGGACAAATATTCCAGATATATTCATTTTTTATCCTAATATATTCCTTGAGGCAGAAAAACAAAGCATGGCTTCTTTTTTGTCTAATTTAAAAGTCAATTCCTGTGCTGTAATTATAAAGTTTGCTTTCTTTTTATAAAGGAGTCTGTCCCTTTAAGTTTAAAATAACTTGAGGACAGAAGTAATCATTCCATTCTTCCAGTCAGAGTCCCAGATGGCATGATAAAAATGAATAATCAATAACAATTTAGCACTCATTGTGTTTATAAAAATTATAATGTGGATTCAACTTTTGGACATATTTTTCAAAAATGCACTTATGCATAAAATTATGCTTTGTTAAATTTTAATTACATGTTACGTTCTTTTTAAATGTCATTACCAAGGTATGTTCTTCAGTTCCCTAAATTACCACATGAATTAAATAAAAACAATGCAAAGTGCCATTCAAAAGGTACAGGTGAGGGTATCTATGAGCCAAAGGGGAAAGGCTGCTTACAGGCTTCATGGCGATGCTTGCAACTGTTAGGCAAGATGAACAATGGCCAGGGTTCCCCAGAATAAAGAGAAAAATTAGAGCAAACATATGACCTGTAGAACCCTGGAGGGGTGAATTTTGTTCACAGTAAGTTATCATTTTTATTGGAATCATGTAATTTGAGGGGGGAAGGGAAAATAAAAATTTTAAATGAAGAATATAGCTAACACAGTATTTTCAACTTTGAATAACTCAGATGCTTTTACTCAATTCAATAGGTGACAGGGAGTCATGATGGTTGTTTTAACAACAACAAAAAAGAAATTTATATATAGAACTTCACTTGAGGGGTATTAATTTCATAATGTACTATTAAAGGCCAATGAAAAAATGTACTAAATTCAACACATTCAATTGCATCACTGCTCTATTCCAGTGGCTCTCAAACTTTCGTGTGTGCATCACAATTACCTGGAAGTTGCATCAAAATATAGACGCCTGGACAAGTCCCAGAGCATCCAGTTCAGTAGGTCTTGTATTTTTGCAAGTTCCCAGGTGGTGCTGATGCTGCCAGGCCAGGGACCACACTGGGGAACCACTGACTTGGGAGATGTGTGAGAGCTAAGGTACACTTATACTACTGTGCTTCATTAGGATTGCATTAAACCAGAAATGGCAGAAAATCTAACAGTGGCTTGATTAGAGGGAGTTTATTTTTCTCTCTTATAAATTCTAAGGGAACATCTCCATGGCTCATGCAGTTGCTAGAGAATGTCACTAAAAATCCAAGAGTGTTGCAAAATTCTGGTCTGCACAGTGTGTGGCTTGTATCCTCATGGTTTCAGGATAGCTGCTGTCCCTCCAGGCATCGCACCTTTGTTCCAGGCATTAACAAAGCATAGAATCAAGTGCCCTCTCCTAGAGAGGTTTTACATCTTTATTTAGAAGGACTGTCTTCCTGGGGGATTTATACCAACATCTCAATAACCAGGTGTGATCCAGAACTTTCTCTCTCCAGCTCTAATGGTGGTTGAATAGAAAGCAAAAACAAATTACTGGCTGGCACATTTGTCCCCGTGAGCAAAATCGGGGTTCTGCTAATAAAAAGAGGGCTCAGGCAATAGGCAGGTGACTGCAGGGTCTGCCACACAGAGGAGTGGACTCTGATTGGAGACAGGAAACGCTCTGTGAGAATGTGTAGATTTTGAAATGTGATTTCTAAGTTTCTCCAATTCTTCCAACCTCAGCTTAAATAAAATTCCTCTAGGAAGCCGTACTTGACCTAAACTCTCAGACTAAACTAGTTACTATTATTTAACCCTATGACGACTGGAATAATTCCTCACTGAGTACTCCACCGAAGAACCGCATTCAGAACACACAGGGCAGGTAGGCCCCACCCATAGACGGAGGGTTATAGCAGCAGGTGCAACCTTAGTACAACTGCTTTCTGAGGACAGTGGTCCGCTGCCTGGGGGAGGCTCCCGGTGAGCATGGGGCGCCTGGCAGGAGGCGGTTATAGGCTTTGGTGCCTGGTGCACAGGAAAAACAACCAAAACATAAGGAAGCTCTGCCCATGAGTGAGAGTCATTTTTCTTTTTTAGAGGGAGAGAGAGCTATAGAACATGTTTAAAGACAGAGTTTGGGAACTGAAAATATGATGCAGAAGTGAACAATCCTATGGCGAGGCTAAGAAAGAGAGGGCAGAGCTCAGTCACATTAACATGCTTGAGACGCTAGATACAGGGGGCAGGTTTTCTGCACACGAGCGCTAAGGGGAGAAAAGATCCACATGAAAACTCTCAGACAGACATGATAAAACATATCCCAGAGGCCCAGGCTTCCACTAACAGGAGCTAGAAAAAGTAAAGAACAGAAATAATGAGGGAGAGATAATAATCCAAGGACAATGTCCCGAGCTGAAAAACAGCATCAGTGCCCAGACTGAAAGGACATTGTAAAGCACAAGTGGGAAGAAATGCAGTATGTTCAGGATGCTAATGATGAAGATTTAAAACTATTTACAGAAAAGGGAAAACAAAACTAAAGACATTCTACCTACGAGGAACAAAAGAGGCTGAGCATCACCCGGCATCTTAGATGTTAGAAGAGAATAGAGTCCAATGCCTCAAAGTTTTCAGGGGGAAAGAGATTGAGCTCAGATTTCTATAAACATTCAAACTGATCGTAGACATTTATGACCAATTAAATTGGCAATCAGGAGTGAGCGCAGAGGAATGCTGTTATTAGACATGCAAGAATTCAAAAACTTTTTATCAGTGCACCCTATATTGTAACAAGGAAAAGAAAATACTCAGAGATGCCCCCAGAAAAATCAAAGGAATGTAAAAAATACCATAAGATCTCCGTTGTACTTTTTTTTCTTTTACATTTATTACTTCCACGTTTTTAAAGCTCTGCTTAATAATAAATGCCTATCCTATATAATAAAGCGGTAATATGCAAATTGACCATCACTACAATACACAAGGTGGCTGCCCCCATGTGGACACAAGATGACTGCCACAAGATGGCTGGCAGGGGAGGGCAGTTGAGAATGATCAAGCCAGCAGGGGAGGGCAGTTGGGGATGACCAAGCCAAAGGGATCGGGCCTAAACGGGCAATCAGACATCCCTCGAGGGGTCCCAGATTGAAGAGGGTGCAGGTTGGGCTGAGGGAAACCCCCTACACACACACGAATTTTGTGCACCAGGCCTCTAGTATACTTATATGCTTGTAGGACAGGGCAGAGTGGGTAAAAAAACCAAGAGAAAAACAGTCATGGAAACCAAGAAAAGGGATGATTTGGGAAAGGGGTGAGGGAAAGTGAACAAACAGTGAGAAACAGGGCAGACATTTTTAGAAGTCAGGGGAGAAAAAAAAATCCCCTATATTATAAGTGACTTGGCTAAAGTGACTTGGGTGAGAGGGGGCAACAGAAGTGGGGATTCCACCTGGCCGGTGTGGTTCAGTGGTTGAGCATCGACCTATAAACCAGAAGGTCACATCAATGCCCGGTCAGGGCACATGCCTAGATTGTGGGTTCAATCCCCAGTGTGGGGCGTGCCGGAGGCAGCTGATCAATGACTCTCTGTCATTATTGATGTTTCTGTCCCTCTTCATTCCTCTCTGAAATCAATAAAAATATATTTAAAAGAAGAGGTGGGGATGCTAAGTGTACAGAACTTTTAATGCTTTCCTTTGAGGAAACACAGAGGGGAGACGATGATAGAAGCCTACACTTGGTTAAGGAAAATAATTGTTACAGAGAGGAACTGAAGGCATGGCATGTAGCGTGGTTCAGAGGAAAAGCTTAATGGAGCTCTAGACTCCAAGAAATGTGGATTCCGACTCCAGCTTCACCACTATGAGCCAGGTGACCTTAGGAAAGGTACATTTGGAACCTCAGTATGCTAATCCTAAAAATAGGACGTGCTGAGGGAAAGAAACCATGCAGATCAAGATTCTATGAACGTGCCGTTGCCGACAGCCAGCGGGCCCTCAGAAACGCTCGTCACTAAAGCTGTTATCGTGCAGCAGAAAAGCCCTGCTGCGAAGCACCCGAGAGGAGATGTGGCCAGCAGCACAGGAGGGGATTTAGCTTTAAACAGAAGAAAGTGCATTTCTTTCCCAAAAGTAACACAAAGGGAAATGGAGAGGGTGGATGTATCTGTGTGGCGGGAAAGGGGTGGATGGCGATTTGAGATAAAGATGGAAGCTGTCCAGGGGGTTGAACAGAGAGCCATGAGTGAAGGTCCCACCAGGTGGAGGTGAGGACAGTCCGTAAAACATGCCACTCTGCACCGTGGGCAGATCTGCAGTGATCCTTCCCTCCCCTGCTGTCCGTGAAATACTTCCCGGTCCTGGAGACAAGCAATATTTAGTTCCTTTCTGCACACATGCATCTTGCAGAGATGTGACTGTTCAGTAAATGTGTGGCAAAGAAAAGAAGGAAAGAGGGAGGTAAAGGAGAAGAAAGTAGCCCATGTCAGGGGTCAATCCCAACTCCAGGGACCTTGGAGAAGTGCACCTGAAACTGACAAACACTCCCACGGGTTGGACGGATGTCACCACCTCGGGACTCTTCTGTTCCCGCCGAGTCCCCACAGGGAGCAATCCCCATGCAAGGCCTCACCACCACGTGCGCACCACAGCGAAGCCAGGACCCACTGGTGCTGCTGTGGGAGGGCAGCCCTGAGGGGCATGGCCACCAAGACTGGGAACCAGCTCTGAGGTGGGAGAGGTGGCCCCGGAGTGGATGATGTCACCAGAGGGGCAGTTCAGCTTAGAAATCCCATAGGAAGCAGTGCCTCTGATTCTGCAGCTGAATGCCTGGTCCTTCCAGCCAGTGGCCAGAGTGTCATGGGGAGGAGGAGGTAGGAGGTAGGAGAGGGTGTGGCCCAGGTAGGACCGGTCATCAGCAATGGTGCTGAAGTGCATGGCTCCCATCCATGGGGACGGCCCACGAGGACACAGCATGCTGACCTCAGAATCCCTGGCTAAAACCCCCATGGCTCCCCAAGGTTTTAAATGAACCTATGACTCAGCAGGGCCACCAGCTAGCAGTCTCCTGCGATCCCCACACCCACTTACTTGCAGCAACTCCAGTTATGAAACTGACCTCCTCCACTCCTCAAGCCCAGCAGCTTCCTCGGCTTAGCTCCCCCGGGCCTGTGAACCCCACTCCTCCTTCTACTTCAGCGGAAGTGTCCTTCTCCAAGGGGTCGCCCCTGGAGCCTGGTAGACCAGGTGTCCACAGCACACTTCCCTTCATCCTGCCGATGCCATCCTAATCAGAGTGGTTTGGTCACGTGTTTAGAGACTCTCATCTCCTCTGGATTTTAGTCAGCTGAGGGTAGAGGCTGGTCTGTCTGTGCCCAGCACAGTGTCCGGCCCATGAATTTGCCATGGAAGCTATGATATCCCAAGGAGCAAAGGTTAGTTCTTTGGGGAGGTCAAAGCAACCTTGCTCCATTTATGCATAAGGCACAGATATAGCACAAACACAGGTACACTGTATATTTTGTAGTATTAAAATTTCATTAGGAAAAATGTCTAAAAAGGTTCCTTGGGTAAATGATAATGACAGCAAAGCAGAAGGCTCTAGGACAACACTGGACATAGTTTACCCTTAAGCATATAAATAGTGAGTGAAAAAGTCAATTTTTATGGGGACTCAGCTCCTTACACCTGGACGAAGCATTCTCACTGACTGTCTTCCCTGGCTGAGGACAGGGCAGTACACAGCGAGACAGAGCCTTTTGGGGAACTTGGTGTTACCTTTCTTGTCTTAAATTTATGTAATCTTAGATGGTGCATTAAAAGAAACACAATAAGCAGAGCAAAAAAGAACTGAACTCCCATAATGTATGCATAGCTCAGGTTTGCAAATTATGGCAATGTTCAGGATTATATTGATCACTTTTTTTTTAAGAGAGAGGATGAGAGAAGGAGAGAGAGAACAAAACATGGATGAGAGAGAAACATCCATCGGCTGCTTCCTGCATGCCAGCCCCCCCCCAACTGGGGATTGAGCCCACATGTGCCCTGACCAGGAGTTGAACTGGCAACCTCTTGGCGCATGGGACAACGCTCAACCAATGAGCCACACTGGCCTGGGCTAGGGTTACTTTTTGATTTGGATACTGACCTTGCTGAATACCTTTCACAGATTTTTTTTTTGTATTTTGTATGTCTCCTTTCACAAAATGTCCACATTTATTATTATTGCTTATAATAAGTGTGGACCTTGTCCCACTAGATAGAAACTGGCATGTGAGCTGGGGGCCTTGCTAATTCTATGAGATAAAGCATTTTCAGAGAGACTGTAACACAAATTAAACAGAATAATTATTAGCCATTATTGTTGCTCTGATAGTAGTGGTGGTGATTCATTGCCTCACCTCTGTATCGCCACACCAAGCACGAGGCTAATATGTGACAAACACAGTAAATTGTAGCCAGGGAATCTCTTTCCTCTCCATTTTGAACCTTTCACTTTTGAAACCAATAGCAGATTTTTTAAAAAAGAAGAAAAAGGAAAAGAAACATCCAGAAAACACCAGATAACACTATATGTTTATGATTCTCGAAATTAACTCAGAACTTATCACCATATTATCTCATTTTTACCCAATGAGCACATTTCTTCCCAAATCTCAGCCCTTCTGGACACAGGAGCCGTTTAAAGCCCCCACCTGACCCTGCAGGTAGCCACTCATTCCCATGAAGCTGTCACCCTGTACACCACTGTGGATGAGCAGGGCCTGGGCCCGGCTGCATGGGAGACACAGGGTGGGAATGAACCTGAGAGCAAGGGGATCTCAGCCCCAGCAGCCTGCGGCCCACTGGGCAGGAAGGCAGCACCTTTCGCTTTTATCTGATGCCAGGGAGCCCGGGATGAAATGGGTCTGTCAGATTTCCGCAGCTCCACACCAAGGGCGACTCTGAAATGCGATGACATGGGAGAACGCTGAACAGCGTCGGGAGTCGCAGAAACAGACTGTCACGTACAGATCACAGGCGACGTGAGAGGCATGTGGGTGTCTGCTGTCCATGCACATGCACAGTGCACAGATGTCCGATCCTACAGGGTGTGGGGGCGCTTCAGAGGGAGAGATGGGCCTCAGACAGGATTCTGTACCCTGGCTCTGCTCCTCATATACAACACTGTTCCTTTAAGTGTCTATTCACTTACGGTGGGAAAACTGAATAAAGATGCCAAGCCGTTCACTGAACCTTTATGGCCTGCCCAGCGCTCTGTTGGTTATTTTATCACAGGAATCCTCCCACCATCCTGGGAGGCAGGAATTCCCATCTTAGTTTGGTAGATGGGCAAACCCCCAAGGCACCAGATAGGAAACTTCCCTGTGCGTCTCTGTCTCTCCCAGGACAGTCTGTGTAATTTGCACCTGTTTAGCCCCTCCTCCAAGAGGTGGAGGACTCTATCATACTCATCTTCTTTGTTTCCTCTAACTGTATGTATTAAGTATGTGTCCAATGAATGAATAAAACAAATAAGCAAAATGCAGTCCTTGCTTTCCTGATATTTCTAAGACCTCCCAATACAATTTATCACTTAAACTTTCTTATGTTCCCAATAACGAATGGTGCCTTGTAGATGCCCAATAAATGTTTGTTTAATGGAATGATCGGGTGTGTTAACAGTCCACTTCCCTTATTGGGCAAGAAGCGGAATGTAGGTTATGGGGATCTGCCTAGAATTTCAAAAAGCTTCAGTAAAGAACTGAAGATTAGAGATCATGGCTTTTACTTCACAACTAAGGATTGACTCCAAAAGTCACTTGGTCTCTTTAAATTAGATGTACTGGGCTCCCCACCATGCTCCCCAATATTAACCTGTGGGGTCATTCACAAGAACCTTGGTTCCTCTCGCCACCGATTCCCAGCTGGTTCTCACATTGCCAACTCCGAGGCCACTATCAGAGAGCCTGCGGCCAGGGGGACGGTGCCTGAGCTCCCGTCTGGAAAAGGGCAATATCTCTAACACCCACTGTCCGCCTGGCGTTGTGCGGGGTGTTTATTTATATAGGCTCACTTCATCCCTCAACAAGCCTCTGGGAAAGATTCTGGGATTATAATCAGGTGTAGGTCATTATTCCTCTAGTTGGTGGCGCAGGAGCTGGGGTGTGAGCCGGGTCCCTCTCCTCTCCGGGCCATGCTGTGCCCTCGCAGGCATGGTGGCCCTGAACCAGCATCCTCCGCATCCCCCGGAGCTTATTAGAATCACAGAATCTCCGCACCGTCCCCGGATGACAGAATCAGAACCGCACTTCCAGGAACCCCAGGTGATCTGTGCACATCGGAGTGTGAGCACTGTTCCAGGACTCGTTTTACAGCACACACCCAAGTTCTGCGAGAACAATGCTCATGGATTAATAAGCATTGGCATTTCTTCTGTCTTCCAACAGAGGCAGAAATCCAGAATCAACTGCTGATAAAAATAAAAAAACTATGCGACCAACATAGCAGCAAATGATGGGGCTTCTCCACTGAGACCAGAGGAACCTCAGGGGCCAGAGGTGCAAACCACAGTGAGGACAGTGCCTTCCCCGAGGAGCCCTGAGCTCGGTGCAGGGTCCTTAACCTGGGCCCGTGGACTGGCCCGGCCAGCACTGGCCACCTGCCCTGCATCGTGTACAAGCAATTTGCATTGTGTGAGTGGAAACAGATGCACCTCTTTATGTGTAACGGTCCATAATCTTCATCAGATTTACAGGGGTAACTACACCTCACTTCTTTAGTATCAGAAATAAAAACCAGAAATGGGCCATTAATGTTAGGGTAGAGGAAAATCACTTACACATTTTCACTTGAGTCTAGTGTAATTACACACACACAGACACAAACACACACACATATATTACATATACATGCATGCAACATTTAACACTGCATTATATTTCTACTTAGCCATTAGTCTTTTCGAATAACAACACAACAGCAATGATAGCTAATTGCCACTCTACTGTGTGCCAAGCATGGTTTTATGCCCTGAATGAACTTATTTAATTACCATGACAATTAGTCACCACCTGAGGCTGTGAGCCAACCGCCAAGGCCACAGATCTGGAGGTGGGAGACCTGGAGGTGGGAGTGCCCGGACTCAGCTGGCTGTGCACAGTCCAGCTCCAGTCAGGGCCCCAGCCAGCACCCAGCCTGGGACTACATGGAGGGGACTCCACATCCTCAGAGGGAGCAGTGGTGCTGCTGATAGAACCGGGGGGGTGGGGGGAACGGGGAAGAAGAGGGAGACTTACAAGAGGTTCCCACCGGTTCCCACAGAGCTGTCAGAAGCCAAGCTTAGGTTCTTTAAATGTGTCATTTCAATGTTCATAAATAGAAACAGACTATGTATTTGTACATAAGACAATTCTAATTACAGACACACATATATTAAGCACACATGTGCCTACATTCGTGTGTGTACACACACACACACACACACACACACACACACACACCCACGAGTGGCCTTAATCCAGGAGTAGAAATCATTGCAATTCCTATTTCTTTTGCTAAACTTTGCTGCACTCTCCATGGTAACCAATCACTTGTTCTGCAGTGGCTCTCAGCCATCTGCACCTAAACTGCTAGCGGGGAGGGGTGTGAATAATTCAAATACCTGAAGCCCTCCCTAACCTCAGGAAAGCATCTTCAGGGTTAGGGCCCATGTAACGCCAATTCTCCACAAGCTTTGGAAACCTGTATTTTTTAAATGAGCTCAGCTAAGTCTGGGAACAGTGCTCTCTCCTGCCCTCCCAAACTTGAAAGTGCTTGCAAGTGAGCTGCCAATCAAATTAAAATGCAGCTTCTGGGTCAGTCAACCCGGCTCAGGCCTAGATTCTGTATCTCTGACCCGTGGCTGCTGCCGGTCTGTGAAACACACTTTGAAGAGCAAATCTATGGATGCCTTGTTTTAACATTTATTTTCTGTGGGCATTCAGGCCCTGATGTTAGTGCTCTGAGCATAACACATCCCACCAGTTTGAGGACCAAACCCACTTTGTAGGACAGGCGCCCTGGACTCCTGGGGAGCAGGCGGCCATGTTTGCCTTTGGCAGGTATTTTCTGTGAAGCCAATGAAAACAAGTTCTTCACTCCAGGCGGGGGCTGGGCCATGCCTTTAAGACCAGCATTCCCTCGGTGGCTTGCCAGCAAGGCTACATGCTAGAACACAAAATGATAATCTAAATGTTAACAAGTTGTCATTAAAGAATAATGACCACTTTCGAAGTACAAGTAATCCCCGACATCCTTATAAAGACGTGATGGAAGATGTGATATTTTATTCATTCCAAGGCTTCATTAGCAATTCTCTTTTAAGGCGGCTGGGACTCCAGCACCTTATCCGCAGATAAGCTCTGCCACTGACTGGCGTAGCAATTAGTTCAACCTAAGAACTGAGAGGATTTACCTGCAAGAGGTAGATTTAAGGGAAGCAAAGAGGCACTTTTTGAAGGGAATCACGCAATTTCTTTTGCGGACTCTACCACAGAGGTTTGCAGCCTGGGGCATCCCCACGTGAACAGCTGTCTCCTCTCAGTTCAGGGTCAGAGAAGCAGGTGCAGGAATGCAAGCTCCCTCCCAAAATGTGCTGCCAGCCTTCCCATCATCACAGACAAACAACTATTACCATAACTGATAGGCCAGCCACCATCACCATCAGCAGCACCGGGCCACAGAAGTTGAAAGTGTCAAAGCCAATGCAAATTGGGTTAAGAAAAAAAAATAATGTATTGCTTATGTCATTTTTAAATGCATACATGGAGTGAGGAGCTTTAATGAGTAATGGATGTTTTGCTAACTCTCCTCTACTTCCTGGTGTTGGTGTCTCGCCTGGGCAGACTGTCTACACACGGAGGCTTAGAGCAGCACCATATGTCTACGAGCAGCTCTCCCAGAGTAATGCCCAATAATGACAGCAAAACTCCTGCACACTGGGTCTTATTAGGCCAGCCTGAATCATGTGTTCATCCTGGAACCAATCAATTTGGCCAGGAGATGTGCTAATGGGCTTAGGCCACATGACCAACTTGTGATGCAAGCAGGTGAGTGGGGTCAGGGTTCTAAATCAACCAAATGACAGTGTGAAGGAAGAGACTGTTGTCAAAAGAGAGAGTAACTTCTAGAGCACTTGTTCCATTTGATCTTCACAACACTAGGAGATATACGTAGATGCAGATACATTATAGACACATTATATATACAAAGAGATATGTCCTGCATATATATAGAAATAAAGCTTACAAAGATATATTAATTAGAGGGTTCCTTTGGTTTCAAGAGATGGAATATTCATTTAAAGCAAAATGGGAAAAAGAACAAAAAATGGAAGAGAAATATATGTTGGCTTATACAGCTGAAAAATTGCACATTCTGCCTCCTATCACAGATAGTCCGTAGGGCTGTTCTTTTTCCCTATTCATCTCTGTACTTAGGCAGGCTGTTCCCTTGCAGTGGGAAAAGTGAATCCCAGTAACTCCATGATAAATCTATTCTTGTGGAGGTAAGATTGGTGGTTTTCTTAACAAAATGTTAGTAAGTTTTCCTGGAATGACTAAGAATTGAGGGCTTGTAATCTACTAGAGACCCAGTGCACGAAATTTGTGCACAGGTAGGGTCCCTAGCAGCTGCAGGCCAGAGGCACCTCTCTTCCCCCAGCCGCCTGCTGCTGCCACCACCGGCCCTGCCATCTGGTTGAACTCCAGGTCAAACTCCAGGTCGAGGGGACAATTTGCATATTAGGCTTTTATTATATAGGATAACCATGGTCATACCAATCACTATGGGCATGAGTTTATACTGACATCCAACCTAGGTCACATGATTCTCTGTCATAGGAAACACAGGGGTGTGACTGTCAGTTCCATCAGGTGAGCAAGGGGCAGCTATGAAACAGAAACAAATGCATAGCTGAAAAGATCAAAACAAAACCATCATCCCTGGTGTTTATCCCAGGACATTAACTAACTTATCCAGTCAAACCACAAAGAAGGACTTGCTCTTGTAGCTAAGATGGAATAACGGGCCAGACTGATGGGCCCACCTGCAACCACAGCCACCACAACATAAATATCTAGCTATCTAATGTAGGCAACAGCAGTTGCCAGACACTGAACTTAGGACAGTGATTACCTGGGACATGGGAAACAAGTAAGGTGAGCCCTGTGAGGTCCCTGGTCTACTGAGCTGAAAGTTTCCAGTCTTGGAACAGGGCACTGTAACCTGGCTGAGGACAGGGGACGCCTGAGTTGAGGAACAGAGATGAGAGTGAAGGAGATGATGGGGGCCTGAGTTCACAAGACGGAACAGCAGAGAGGGGAAGAGGCACAGGCTCTGAGAGACCCAGAGGTCTGAAGAGGGCCGTCCTGAGCGTCCACAGAGTCTTGTGCACGCTGCGAGGAGATGCTGAAGGATGCAGAACTGTCTGTCTACACGGGTCAGGGATGTGCCATCCTCCTGGCCAGACTGGAAACCCTTTCTCACGGGGCCTCTGACGGAGTACTCAGAAGGGCCTCAATTCAGGAGTTGTAGGTAATTAGCCCAGGCAAAAAGCTACTCTGGTCCAAGATTTTACAAATCTTAACACAGACTCAAATGGATCCAACTATTTTCAGGTAATTTAACTTAATCCCAGAACACACCTCAAGAATAAACTATAGAGAAACACGAAAATATGCAGAGTCCAACAAGATAAAATTCATTGGACATCACACTGTTCTTTCTTAGTGACACACAAAATAAGGTTGTATATTGTAATAAGTGGCACCTTAGAGTTGATGAAATATGGTTTTATTGTTAACTTAGCCTTCCCCAGCTTTTCCCGTTTTTCAAATCATGCTGTCCATTGAGTCTCTCACAGCATCCAAAAACCCACGGTGTTCCGTCCACACACAGTTCTCTGTCTCACAGCTCTGGTTTTGACACCGGCCTGGGCATCTTGACTTGGCAAATGTGCCAACTCATTCTTTCATTAACCACTTCACAACCGCAGCTCAGATGCCTGCATATACCATGTCTTCAAAGCAAAACGAAAAATGTACTGAGGGGAAAAAGAAATTGGGCAACATTAAATGGGAAGTGAAATGAGAACAGAGCCCACCCCCCTCCCCCATATTAGCACAGCCCCAGTCCTGCTGAGTCAGCGTGCGGACCAGATCTCCTTATTGAAAAAAGCAAGTCTCTAAGTGCATTCTCCACACAGCTTCCCAAGAGGCCCTTACAAAAGGCCAGCGATAATTAATGTCTCCTTTCCAGGACATTCCATATCAAAGAGAGGGCAGGGGCCCTGCCGATTTGTACTTTCTATGGTGTGCGCATCAGAACACTTCCCACACCTTGAGAAATGCTGACGCATGCCTATCTCCATTTTTTTTTCATATCCTCTTCTCTCCACCCCCTCCCTTCTGGCTTCTCTAATTGAGTCATCATTTGAGTGCCTGGCTGAAGGGCCATAAACTGATGAAAGCAAAGTTTCAAATAATTAGTTAAAACCCAAACATGTTCTTGGTGACAGTGTACTGAGCTCCCAATATTCTCTTTCATGCAAGTGCTGGCAAAACATTCCGCCCAGAAGGAGGTTTATGAAGAGGCAGGATGACGCGGCTAATTAGCAAACTAATGGAGCTGGGGAGGGAGTGGGGCGCTGGTGGGTTCTGGAAATTACAGAGAGGGGTTCTGGAAGTAACAGGAAGGAATATGTCCCTCAAACACAAACACTCGCCGTGGGTTTCGTAACATAAAGAACAAACCTCCTTAAAAACGTGCTGCGAGTCAGAGAAAAGGAACAGGTGGACTCCCAGGGCCAACCCTTGCTTCTGATGGAGCGAACTTGGTGCTTCATAGAGGCCTTTCGCCCTGGCTGCCACTCATTGGCATGCCGCCAAGTCCACTCCATGTGGTGGACCTGACCCCTTTCTCCTCCAAGTTATGACGTCAACCAACAGGGTGTAAGCTTGCGGCTCCTGGAACCTGGCTTGAAAGAGAAACTCGGGCTCCCTCCAGACTCCATGGCTCTTGCTGAGCTCAACCGGCATCGAGACATGAATGTGGTCATGCATCTGCTCTTTAGAAAACCATTTCATTGCAGTGTCCCTGTGCTAACACTCCTCTGGGCTCTTGACAGCTGTGTAATCCTGAGATTGATCCTGTTTCTGTCTACATTTCCCATGAGGAGACAGCTGTGAGGGGCAGATGACTGGCAGCTGGACTGGGACAGTGCTACTCTTTTTCCTGGGATCCTAGAGGACTGGGAGTGACTCTTAGCAAACAAACAAAAAAGGGGTAGTGAGGGCTTTGCCATGTGCTGGTGAAAGTCACAAACTCCAGCGGCCACTACTGGGCCGGTGGCTTCACTTGATGCTATGTGACTGGTCTAACCAGTTGTCAGGTTGGTTTAAACCTAGGAACTTCAGCTTTGAATCTAGTGATGCTGGCAGTGCCCAGAGCAGCCTGACTCCTCTGGAAACAGCCCCGTCCGCTCTCCCTCCCACGAGGCCAGACTCAGGCCTGAGCCTGTGGAGGACTGACTGAGGGTCCTCCACTTCTCTCCTCACAGCCCGAGGCAGCAACAGAGCCAGAGACGCCGCGCCCACATGTCCGTGGACCTGTTGGAGGTAGAGAATGATGTGATGGCGTGTGTGTGTCCCTTCTGATTCATACATTGAAGCCCAAACCCTCAAGGTGATGGTATTTGGAGCGGATTAGGTTTAGACGAGGTCCTGAGGGTGGTCCCCATGATGGATTAGTGCCTCTCTCTCAGCCTTGTGAGCACCAATCCAGAAGGTCTGCCTGCACACCAGGAAGCGGGTTCTCACCAGACACCAAATGTGGGGACCTCGAGCTTGGACCTCCCACCCTCCAGGGCCGAGAAACCAGCATCTGCTGTTTAAGTCCCAGTCCTGTTGTGGCAGCCTGACCAGAATGAGGAAGAAAAGGACTGCCTTTCCCCCTGGGGCTGCGGGAGCATCCGGGAAGGCCTGGGGTCTGGTCAGCCCTGCAGGAGAGGCTATCGGACAGGAACCAGCAGAAGAGCCAGAGGAGACGGGGTGAGGACCCTCCATCCACTGTTCAGACAGAGCCCATGACTTGCTGGGCTCAGTCCTCTGATTGGGTTTTGTCATTTTCACTGAGCACATTCCAAGCCCTCAGCGGCTCCCTCCCACCGAGCACCTGCCGGCCTCCCCCCGCCTCCACGGTCACCCTCCCACTGCCCTCACCCTCATCCCATCAGACTTGTTCACGGGGTTGGTGCACTCACAGCACTATTTCGGTCTCTGCTGAAGGCTTGCTTTCTGACTGATGGAGCATTTTGCTTTTTTAATTCATTTTTTTCCCTCTTAATGCTCAGTTGTCATCCATACGGAACCTCTCCATTATCCGGGACAAATATCACCCAGATCCAAGTTTCCCAGTACCTTTCATTAAACTTCAGGAACTACTTCTTCTTCGAGAACTTTCACCAGCCACCGCGGTCAAATATTTTATGGTCTTTGCAGGGCCGGCACGCGGGCGAGAGGAAGATGGAGAGGAGCCGTAAAGCAGCGATCGCCCGTGGCACTCGATGTGGGAGATGAGACTGTCAAGGGAGAAATAGTACACATAAAAGTAAAAAACGACCTTGACGCTTGCGAGGGTGTTGTGCTGAACTTCGCCGGAGCTGTGGGAAAGCTCCGCTGAAACTTTAGATGGAGAAGAAGGGCCACCGCGGCCAAGACGCCATCTCTGCAGACGTGCGTTCGGCCTGAGGGGGTGTTTGCGCTCACTGGCGACCGGGGAGAGCTGCTCAGAGTCCTCACTCCTTATGTGGTCATTCCACTGGGGAAAGTGCCCTACAGGTGTGCGCTGCTGTTAGAAAACTCAGGATAAAGCACGGCAAGGCTAACGCTCATGGCCCTGTCTCCATATAATGTCACTCACTGGGCACTTAGTATGTGGCAGACACTGGGATAAACATGTTATATTTAAGTCTCACAAGAATCTGCAGAGGTGGGTAATACTAGTATCTCCCTTTTACAAATTGCAGGTGGTTAAAGTCCTTAAGTCAGTTGGCCAGACTTTGCTTGAGTCATGATTTAACCTAAGTCTCCGACTCCAAACTTCTTTTTGGGGGAGGAGATCCACTCACCGGTTAAATATACAGTGCAATACAGTGGCTTTATAACCAAAGCCAACACTTTCTACACACAAACACACACACACACACACATATGCACAAACACATACATGCATAAACACATGATTAGGTAATTATGTTACATAAGATTGCAGCATCCATCTTGCTGGATTCTGTTATTTCCATGAGGCTGTGAGGAAGCACACTACCATGTTGGGGACCCCACACATGCACAACACCACACTTCCCTGCTGCAGGGGCTCTGTTTTGTTCATCCTAATTCCTAAGACAGCATTCTAAGAAGGAGACCTGAGACACAGCCCCAGGTTCTGCGGCATCCAGGAGTGAGTATTGATCCACCTGATCTAAATCTGGCAACCTCACTCCCCATCCTTGATTGGCTTGGGATGTGATCTATGACTCAATTCTGTCAAATGAGATACAGTGAGAATCTGTTGAGCTTCATGGAAATGGTTGAGAAAGAGAGAGAGAGAGAGAGAGAGAGAGAGAGAGGAAGAGAGGAAGAGACTCAGGATCTACTGCAGCCATTGTGTGACCGTGAGGGAAGTGAGATGGCACACCAACGATGACAAAGCGGAAAGTCAGAAAGGACCTGGATTCTTTTTTTTTTTTTAATAAAGGTAAATTTTTTTAAATATATTTTATTGATTTTTTACAGAGAGGAAGGGAGAGAGATAGAGAGTTAGAAACATCGATGAGAGAGAAACATCGACCAGCTGCCTCCTGCACATCCCCTACTGGGGATGTGCCCGCAACCCAGGTACATGCCCTTGACCGGAATCGAACCTGGGACCCTTCAGTCCCCAGGCCGACGCTCTATCCACGGAGCCAAACCGGTTTCGGCAGGACCTGGATTCTTAACAGCATCCATGAATGTCTAAATTAACCAAGCTGGAAGCTGCCCCAACTTGGGATTTAATATTTGAAATATAAGTCCCTTTATTTATTGAGTCGTTGTGACTTGGGTCTCATGGGATTTGTAGTCAGACATTTCCTTTAAAATTATTTTAGAGAGAGGACAGGAGAGAGAGGGAGAGAAAAACACCTATGGGTTGCCTCCCATACACTCGCCAACTGGAGAGTGAGCCTGACCCTGGGCATGTGCCCTGACCAGGAATCGAACTGTCCACCTTCCAATGCATGGACAAAGCCCAACCAACTAAGCTGTATCCACCAGGGCTGCAATCAGAAATTTTGAAGATACCCCCAATATTTTACTGCACATTTGCGAGGGTTCCAGTAAATAAAATGTCCATTAATTTATATTCTCTGCCTTCTTGTCCTCACTTTTGATTCTTTCTGTCCTCATGGCCACAATGGTCTATTATTCACTAAAATCTGTGTTTCCCCTATAAAAATAGAAGAATACAACAACCCAAGCTAACACATGATTAGGTGACTATCCTATATAATAACAGCCTAATATGCTAAGTGTCCAGTCAGCTGTTCAACCAATCAAAGCGTAATACGCTAATAATATGCTAAGGTCACTCAACCACTCTCTATGACCTGCACTGACCACCAGGGGCAGACAGTCGACCAGTTGCTATGATGTGCACTGACCACCAGGGGGCAGACGCTCCAATATGTAGGTTAGCTTGCTGCTGGGGTCCGGCCAATCGGGACTGAGCAAGACAGGTCGACACACCCTGGAGCCCTCTCGTAGTCTCTTCCCAGCTGGCCAACCTCCTGCATCCCTCCATGCTCCAATCATGCACCTGTTGAGGACCCCAAAGGGCATGAAACTTTGGAGACCAGTGACAGCACAGGGTGACCCCAGTAGAAAGCCAACGAGGATGAAGTCCGTAAGGCTACAGCTGCAGGAAAAGTAACTCTGCCAACTGTATGAGTTTGGAAGTGAATTCTTCCACAGTTGAGCTTCCAGATAAGTCCTCAGCCCTGCCTGGCACCTTCAATACAGTTTTCACAGAGGACTTTGCAAAGTTGTGCTAGGATTCCTGACCCCAGAAACCGCAGGAAAACAAATATGTTATTTTAAACCACTGTTCTTGTTGTCATTTGTGTAGTAATAGAAAATCAACACAGATTTGGGCACTTTTGCATAACCTTAAGACTAACCACCTTAAATTTTGCATCTGAAACACCTTGCTTGCCTCACCCTGATTCCAGCCTTGAGAACATATTTTTTTCAGCTATAGAGTTGGGGGAGGATTTGACAGATCTGAGACATATCACAGCTCACCTTATTCTGATACATAAGTTGGCATTGCCCCCCCCCATAAAGCATTAAACACAAAATGATTAAAACATTTAGTACCTTATAGTGTTGAATTAAGCACATTTTATAAAAACACAATTTTCTTTGAAATTCCAGTCATTCCTGGGTTTTGTCTATACCCATTTTCACCACCCAGTCATGTCTGCAGCCCAGACATAGCTGTGCTTTATTGCTTGTCCTCTGCCCACTCCTGGTAGAAACCAGTGCTCACGGACAGAATTCAACAGCACGAGATGCACAACAGTCAGGAGTTCCAAGGACTGTTTTACTTTTTCCAATGTAGAAATTTCCGAAGCTCTGCAGTCAGTCCGCTGCTCTATCATTTACAAGGTGCATGACTTAAGAAACGTGTTCTCTCCCAGCCTCATGAGCCTGGTCTGAAAAAACGCAGGGATACTGATACCACCACATCAGTTTTCTTGAATGAAATGAGGCCAGGAAAGTTCTGAGCACAGCACTTGGCACAGAAGGTGCAGTCAATAAATGCATAACAATGATAGAAAACACTTAAGGAACATCCATTCTGTGTAGAAACTGGACTTTTATCACAAATGTGTCGTTCTAGTCCACACATTTTACAGACGGAACGCCACTCCCTAAAGAGAGCATGCAGCTGGCCCAGGGCCCGTGGATCTAAGTGATTCAAAGGGAAGTGGTCTAGCCCCAGAGCCAGCTCTAGCATGCCCCCCTCTCCCACCCTGGCCATGGCTCACTACTGCTCTTTGGCAAACACTTTATTTCCCTGTACATTTTTTTTCAAATATATTTTTATTGATTTCAGAGAGGAAGGGAGAAGGAGAGAGAGATAGAAACATCAATGATGAGAGAGAGAGTCATTGATCAGCTGTCTCCCACACTGGGGATTGAGCCCGCACCCCAGGCATGTGCCCTGATAGGGAATTGAACCATGACCTCCTGGTTTATAGGTCAATGCTCAACCACTGAGCACACCGGCTGGGCTCCCTGTACATTTTTTTTTTTTGAAGAACAGACCTATCTCCTAGCATGAGGGACCCAGCATTATCAGGTTATAATGCAAGAAAGATGTGTCTCAGATTGTCTTTGAGATTATGTTTGGCTACAAGTAACACTAAGGTTCCCATAGCTTTTTTTTTTTCTTTTTAAAAGGAGAGGCTTAGGCTTCTTCTCAATTCTAGTCACTGTTCAGCCCACCTGAAATTCTCTTCAAAATAAAAGTTAAAAAATAGCAAAACACAAGTTACTGGAGTCACTGGGCACTCCAGTTGAAAGACTGTCACCTTTCCTTATGACAAGTAGGTACAATCCCTTAAGGAGATGCCCCTCCCTCTACGCCCCACTGGCACCCACTCTGACTCACTAATGCAAAGTGGGGAGAGGTGGGCTGTGAATTTCACCCCACCTGCATTTGCATTTGAGTAGGCAGATTACTCCTAAGTGAACTTGGAAGAACAAAAGGAAGCCAACCACTGAAGTCAGAAAGACTAGAGCCTCGTGATCATGAATGAGAGCAGGAAGGAGTCTGGTCCCCACAGCATACATTAGTCATGAGTTCCATATGTATCAGAACAATTTCCTCCTGCTGCTCGGCCCACCGGGGTGGAAAATTGATTAGCCCGCTCTGGCAAGGCGCACTGTGTCTGCCTCCACAATCCACTGGCCATCTTAATTGATGCAGCGCTGCCTGTCTGTGGTTGGACACGTAATCACAACCTCGGTTATAAAGTAGTGTCTCCTGTAGGAGGATGAGAAAAACTACCTACAGGTGTTGCATCGAAGAACGTCATTGCATTACCTCCCAGCCTGCCCTCCCACCAAGCCAGCGGTTTACTAATTTTGCAAACCTAGAAGTTGCTCATTAAGTTCCACTGATCACCCAGCACAGGAGGGTTTAAAAGGGCGCTGGGTGATTTCCCACAGAAATGACACTCGGGACTTGGAGGGACTCTTTGCAGCGTGCCTCCTCCACATTCACTTCCCTTTTCCTCCAGCCAGCCATGGATCTAAGGGCACCGTCCCATTTGCCATCCTGGGCATATCTGATCAGTCCTGGGGCTGGACCAATCAGACAAACAACTTGCCCTGGACATGCCCAGGGGTGGGTGTGTTATCTAAGCTGGACCAATTAGAGTGAGCAGTGGCGGTTTTGCTAGAAATATTGGAGGAAAACGCCTCACTGGATTTAATTTTAAAAGAATTTGGCCTCAGATTGTCCTGGCAGCCATGCTGCAGATACAAAAGGAAAAGCTCTCTGGGAATGGAATCAACAGAGAAGACAGGGTGGAGCGACAGAGACAGAGAGGCAAGTGACCTTTGACAGGCTCACCTCTGCGTCCAGCCCAGCTCAAAGCTCCATCTTGCCCTGTTCTGCTCAGTGGTGTGAACCAGTAAATGTATTTTTCTGCTCAGGACATATTGGAATGTTTGACCCTTGCCACCAAAGGAAAGCTAAATGATAGAGGCCCGGACAGTCGTTAAATGAACATGGATAACTGCCATGTTCATTTCGAGCAAAACAAACAACAAAAGCGGTCCCGCGGCTCACTGACCGGCATGGGGGGAGCACTTTCTGTCCCAGGCTCCCCCACCTACGGTCTGACCGCTTCTCCCATCTGATACCTGTGGCCCATGAGCATGAGCTAAGAGCTCGGTCTATGCAGCCAGACTGGCTGGATTAGAATCTGGCTTGACCCACCAGCTGTTGACACTGCAAGCCCTCTCAGCCCCTTGCTCAGGCAGTCTCCCCGTCTATAATGTTGGAGGATAAGGCTAACAGGATAACCCATAAGGAATCACAGAACAGTGTCTGCCTGATCTTAATGGAATGAAGAAAATGCCAGCTTTCAAATCTCATTCACCTGAGACTTCTCATACTTATAATAAATGTGCTATATAAATTGACGTGAACTAGATATCAGCCACAGGCACCAAATTTTACATTTTAAAAAATTCACTTTCCTTTCTAACATCACCTCTTCCCTACTAGGCACCCACTGCCGTGTTGCTGCCCATGATCCCCCATGTACACTGACTCACACGCATGTGAAAACAGTTGGTTATAAGTAATGCAGTGAAGAGCAGGCCCTAGTACAGAACAGGTCACTAACACACAACAGGTGTACAGTGGTATCTCTTTGTGGTTTTAATGGGAACATCTTTTCTTATGCTTATTTGCCACCTACTCAGCTTATTTCCCCCTTTTTGGCTGTTATAAACAACTAGAGGCCTGGCGCACGAAATCCGTGGATGGGTACGGTCCCTAGGCCTGGCCTGTGATCAGGGCCATCTTCCCCGGCTGCTGGCAGCCAGCCCTGCCCTCCAGTTCCCCATTAGCCATTGGGCAATCGGAGCCTGCCTGCTGGGAAAGGGACCAAGAGGTTGGTGGTCAGTGCGCATCATAGCATCCAGTCTTTCCACTCTTCAGTCGATTTGCATATAACCCTTTTATTATATAGGATGCTACTAAAAACATTCAGTGAAAGTGTGTGTGGGCATGCTTTCTTAATTCTCTTTGGTATATACCAGGGGTGGGCAAACTTTTTGACTCGAGGGCCACAATGGGTTCTTAAACTGGACCGGAGGGCCGGAACAAAAGCATGGATGGAGTGTTTGTGTGAACTAATATAAATTCAAAGTAAACATCATTACATAAAAGGGTACGGTCTTTTTTTTTTTTAGTTTTATTCATTTCAAACGGGCCATAGTTTGCCCACGGCTGGTATATACTAAAGAGTAGAATTGCTGGGTCCTATGGAAACTGTCTTTTTTTTTTTATAACATTTTGAGAAACTACCAAACTGCTTCCAAAGTGACAGGTACATTCCCACCAGCAGTGTCTGGGTTTTAATTTGTCTGAACCCTCACCAAATCTTTTCGCTGCCTGTCTTTGATTTTTAGCTTCTTTAGTGCATGGGAGGTGGCACCTCTCTGTGGCTCTAATTTGCATTTTTCCTGTCACCATGATGTTGAGCATATTTTCATGTACTCACTGCTCATTCAAGTATCTTCACTGGAGAAATGTCTTCGGATCCTTTGCCGATGTTTTCAGTGGGTTGCCTGTCCTCTTATTACTGAGTTATAAGAACTCTTTATGGATTCTGGGGACCAGTCCCTTAGATATCTGGTTTGTAAATATTTTCTTCCAATCTGTGGGTTCTTTTATTTCATGGTCTTGGTTTTTGTTTTTTAAAGGGCAAACATTTTGAATTTCTATAAAACTTCACAGGTGTTTTTTAAAGAAAAATATGTAATTGAGAACATAACTATTTGGAAAAGATAAACCCAAGTAAAAACATGTGTTTGTCACAAACAGTGTAGGCTCACAGACATGAAGAAAGCAAAAGAACTCACAGCCACAAAGGATACTGTCACAATAGTGCCACCAAAGTACCCACCTGTGTCTCATTATGAAACGTGGGGGCCCCATTTACACAGGTCCGTGTGGCTGATGTAATGCCATCGCCCTGCCAGCTACGTGAGACCTCACCATTGAAAATGCCATCTTCTTCAACTGACCATAGAGTGGCATTAATGATGACTATTGGAATACTACTAATAGTCAATATACCTGTATATACAGATGTAAGATATCTGTATATTTTTGCTATAATTGAAACCCACTGAAAACTTTCTTATTAAAACTGAACTTTATTATACCAGGAATCTTTTTAGTATGCCTTAGTTCATTTTTTGAAAAAAGCTTTGTATGAAGTAAAACAAACAAACAAACAAAAAACAAAACAAACAAAAAAAACACATTTCTCCCATCAAGATATTAAATTAATTCAACCAAGGCTTTTAGCTATTGCTGTTCCAGATTATTTAAAAATTTATCCTGATGTGGAAACACACATATCACAAATAAATGCCTGACCAATAAAAATGTATATTTCAAGTCCAATTTATGAAAGTCTCAACAGAGACAATGTTATTTACTTTTTTAAAGTGATATTTCAAATGCTTCACTTATTTTCAGAAAAGAATATATATTTAAGAATATGAACATTGAAAATAACAGAAAGTGGGTGTTTAAAAAGCACATTTAGAAAATTAGGCTTTATTTTTTTTTTAACTGAGAAGAAGCATCTTGAGCCATCAACAAAGGAACAACATTGTAGCCCATCTTTCTCTGGGACTTGGAAAGTACAGAGTTAGTTCTGTTGAAAAGCCATAAAAAGCCAGTAGTTGGAGGAGAAATCGACCACTCGGAGATGGTTTTGTCTAGAAGGATACTGTGCCCTAAAAATGCAAATCAGGCTAGAATTCCACTAGGAAAGTGTTAAAAGGACTCCATCAATAATTTATACACTGAGGTGTTGAATGAAACATTTTAACAAAGAACATTCAGTGTTGCATGTTTAATAAAGAGTGAGCATATTTGGATACGTTATAAAATGTTCCTCTGCATTGCCTTGCCTTTTCCTCTGCAAACAGTGATTAATAAATTATTGCGCTCAGTTAAACTGAACATGGCTTTATAAAGTCCCAATTATCGGAGTAATTATTCTGGGATAATCCCCGGATATTTGCTGACCTGGAAATTCAATATTTGTGCAGAGAGGCACAGCGGTCTTGTCCTCGGGGATGTTTTTTAAGCGTCTGTATTTTGAGATGAAGGCTTTCCCGTCAGACAGTACTGACTCTTGAGTGGCGGTTTCCACACGAAGCATTAGCCCCAACTGCCCCCTCCTCCTTCATGAATCCAACCAATGTGTGCCACGCTGCGTGCCTGGAAGCGCACACGCCACTGGTACTTGCCGAGGACTTCCTAGGGCGTCATGCCGCGAACCGTGTGTGCTCACAGGATGGCCCTGTGGGAACAGGTCGCACTGTCACCAACTTCACTTACAGAGGAATCTAAGGCATAAAGAGAATCGGTAGCTTTCTCAAGGAGTCAGACGCAGTAAATGGTACATCGGCTTTTCGTCTTTAGAGCCCCACTCTTAACATCTGTGCCAGACTGTCTCCTTATTAAAAATGTGTTCCCAAGCAAATACAAGTCTACAACCTTTCATCTGAAACCCGAGGTGCAGAATTTGAACCTGCACAGAGAACTTTTCAATTCCAGAAAGGTAATATCCTCTCCCCGGTAATCGATCATCTTACAGTTTCGTCAGTCAAGTGTAAGAATGAGGGTCGTTGCTTTGCACAGACTCAGTGTAGGTGATGCTTTACTATCACAGCAATGTTGGCTACAATTTGAACAAAAAAAAAGGCTGGTGGCCAGGACTTTCTGGATTTGAGATTTGCAAGTGAGGGACCCGTGGCCTGTGCTTGAGCAGAGCTGCTGCCATCGTAGTGCTGCACAGGGTGGGCACAGAGGCAGAGACACGCCCTCGGGCTCTGGGAGCTGACCCCCTGCACACCTGAGCCCTCTGGAGAGGTTCCGCTCCACAAACTCAGACTCTGAGCTCCACAGCCCCTTGAACAGCCCGGGTCTAAGGCCCTCAGATTAGAGGCTTCTACAAAACATGAATTCAGTGAAACAAATACTATCATTAATGTTTTGAAAGTAAAGCTTCAAAACTTTAAAGAAAAACTTTGCTTGGAAGTAAAGACAGTGGCTTATACTTTTATACATAAACTAGTGGCTCAGTGCACAAAATTCATGCATGGGGCAGGGGTTCCCTCAGCCCAGCCTACACCCTCTCCAATCTGGAACCCCTTGGGACAGCGGTCCTCAAACTATGGCCCGCGGGCCACATTCAACTACAAATATTGTATTTGTTCCCGTTTTGTTTTTTTACTTCAAAATAAGATATGTGCAGTGTGCATAGGAATTTGTTCATAGTTTTTTTTTAAACTATAGTCCGGCCCTCCAACGGTCTGGCCCCCTGTTTAAAAAGTTTGAGGACCCCTGCCTTGGGAGATGTTTGACTGCTGGTTTAGCCCCAGATTGGACCTAAACCGGCATTTGGACATCCCTCTCGGAATCTGGGACCACTGGCTCCTAACTGCTCACCTGCCTGCCTGCCTGATCACCCCTAACTGCCTCTGCCTGCTTGCCTGATTGTCATTAACCCCTCTGCCTGCCTGCCTGATTGACCCTAACCTGTCTGCCTGCCTGCCTGATCGCCCCCAACTGCCCTCCCCTGCCAACCTGATCTCATCCCCAACTGCCCTCCCCTGCTGACCTGATGTTGCCCCCAAATGCCCTCCCCTGGCAGCCTGATCTTGTCCCCAACTGTCCTTCCCTGCCAGCCTGATCTCCCCTAACTGCCTCTGCCTCATCCCCTACCACTATGGCTTTGTCCAGAAGGAAGTCGGATATCCAGAAGATGGCCAGTCGACCCAGTCTAATTAGCATATTACCCTCCTGCTTACTTCAACTTCATGACTGCTGGCCGCCATCTTGGTTGGTGGTTAATTTGCATATCACCCTGATTAGCCCATGGGAAGCATAGCGAAGGTATGGTCAATTACCCTTTTTGTCTTTTATTAGATAGGATAGATAATTACTCCCACCTAAATCTACAAGTATACTCACAGTAAAAAAAAAAAAAGTCAGGAAAGAGTAATAAATTGTCAGCAGGGTGTTATTAATAATGATTTCTCAATATACCTTCTTTTTCTTTTAAAAAATATATTTTTATTAATTTCAGAAAGTAAGGGAGAGGGAGACAGAGATAGAAACATCAATGAGAGAGAATCACTGATCAGCTGCCTCCTGCACATCCCCTACTGAGGATTGAGCCCACAACCCAGGCATGTGCCCTGACTGGGAATCAAACTGTGACCTTGTGGTTCTTAGGTTGATGCTTAACCTAGGGCTCAGTTTACCTTTCCACATATATTTTTATTCAGTTTTCTACACGTATTTTCACTTATTCACTCAATAAATATTTTGTGATCACTGATTCTGTGTTACTTATCGCTCAATGGATAGATGAATGAATACGGGGTGCTTGGGATACAATAGAAAGTTTGTGATTTCTGAATGCCCACAGCCTAGTAGAAACCCATGAATGAATTTGTTACTATATAGAAAAAAAATGCAAATAGCATTTTAAAGTGGACTTACTAAAATCCCACAAAGTTACTTAAATTAGGAGGAATAGAAAGGTAAATATGAACTAATTTAAATGTATATTTCTTAAAACTTAGATTTTTACAATTTTATAACTTTCAAAGGTGTCTTCTAGTACTACTGAGGTAATAGGGGGAAAGAAAGCTAAGCATTTTTGCAAAAGTTTTAGTACATGCCAGGAATATAAAGCTATTGCACTGGGAAGTTTGTTAAAATTCACTTTTAGTCATTTAACTTAGTTTTATTATTAATTTCCTTTTAAAATCCCCCTTTTCAAAATTGTGCAAAGATATATCTCACCACAGGCCTGAAACATGGCAGTTTTCAAAAGAATAGGTTCCACAGAATAGGAAACCCAGTATCTGTGATCAACCAGATACCTAGTCCGCGGTCAATCCTGGAAAACCAGAGTGTAGTACAGCAGGCAGCCTGTGGTATAAATAGTGTGGCTGCGGAATATGCAGTGCAGGATACGTCACAGCGCTGCTAGAGGGCGCTACATGCAGCTAAATGATGTGTAGAACACATCCTCCAAAACAGTCCCCAGCCTACCCCAACATGCAGTCTCCCTATTCACAGTTTCACAATACCCCAGGGAAAATTTCAGTCAAAGCTCCATCTTTGATCTTGAACAAAAAAAAAAAGTACTTAGAGTGATTGATCATTTTACTTACTGAACTGACCACTTGTTTACACTTGTGGTAAATTGCACAATAGAAAAGATTGGCTCAAGTGATGAATTAACTGAAAAATGTGGATACTATTTCTTGTTTTCCTGAGCAATTATTATATGCCAGGAATGATTATAATATGACAGCAGATTCTTTCATTTAATCTACAATGTAAGTATTATACAACAGACACCATTATAAACCCTATTTTATAGTCAAGGAAACCAAGATATACCGAGCTTACCAGTAAATAGCTTGCCCAAATGGTATAGCTGATAAATTGTGGAGCTGGGATTAGATTATAAACAGAATAACTATAAGTAAATTATTAACTTAATTTGTTAATCAACCGAGAAGAGTTGAAACAGAAAATTAAAATGTGTTTACTGTACTCATTGAAGAGGCCTGGCCAGGCATTCCCCTCCAGTTCCCAGAGATCTGCTTTTCTTGTTTCCAAAGATGATCAGCCCTGAGGCAGGCTTAACACAGTAAAATTCCCCCAAAAACCAAAGCTGGTAGAAAAATGCCAATTTATCAAGTTCAGAGAAAAATCCAACTGTCGTACTTGGTTGGCAGGATATGAATATGTCCCCTTGTGGTCATGCAAAATCAAGTCCTAATCAGAAGACATTTGGTGAATATTCCATGAAAAACCGCTCTTGTATAAACTGGAATTACTCAAAGGCCATTTGTTGAATCTTTTAACAAATTACATAATATTTTTGATAAATATGCAACACACGAACAGAGCTTACTGAACCAAGAATGCCTTAGCGTCAGCTGAGAGTCATTTAATTCACTGAGCATTGGTCCAACTCCAGCAGCAGGCCAGAGACTGGGCTTCCATAGTGAATAAGACACACTGAATCTGACCTAGATTGAAGCTGATGTCTGACAAAGACGTAAGCTGATGAACTCCTTCCACATACAGATGGTTTTACTTACTTAACAGCCACTTATGTAGAAGACGCTATACTAAGTGCTTTGCAAATATTAACTTGTTCATCACCTCATCCCATGGGACAGTGGTAGAGACATTATCCTTGTAGAATGGTAAGGCAGACTGTAGTCTACTACTGCAGAATGGGGGACTACTCAATGAAGTTTTGCTGTAGGAAAGAGAGATTGGGCTCAATTTTGAATACAACAACAACAACAAAATGGGAATGTATAGTCAAGAACCAGAGTGGGGAAGGGGGTTGGTGAAAATTACTAAAAGGTTTTCATGCTACTGGTAAGTAACCTATCTGGCAAGGGCAGGCCAGGGTGATAAGATATGACAGTATTCCCTGGGGATGAGAACTTGGTCAAATATCCAGGGAGACTACATTTCAGGATAGGGAGATTTGGGCTAAACTGACTTAGCAGGATTTTTACCAAAACTGGACTCTACAAGTGTGGAGACAGAAGCTCAAGGTTGGGTCTAAATGGGCAGAGGGCTTAGGGAAGACTGACTGAAGTTAGGTCAAGGAGATAATCCCCATTTTACAGATGGGGAAACCAAGGCAAAATGTGGCTAAGTGACTAGCTTAATATTATACCGTCAGCACAGTAGAGCCAGGAAATCACTATCTATGCTATTTGAAGACTAGAGCTGCATATTCTCTTGGTTCTCTCCCCCACGACACACACACACACACACACACTTACATTATTACTTCATATAAATGCTAAAATGGTGATACTTGGGATAGAAACTGCCAACATTTCTTAGAAACATGATTTTACCATGCTTCCTCCTTCCTCTACTTATTGACATTTTATTTATTAAGTAAAATACATCAGAGACCTAATCTGAAACAAGTCGGCGTTTTTTCTGCCCCGATGAACAACATGTTGATTTTATATGTTAAGAAGACACTATCAGTTGTGGACAAGTATCTTGTCACTGAATTTGTTCTAAGTAGAAATATACTCAGATAAAAGCTGCACTTCCCCCACACTTCCTGGCAGCCAGGGTGGACCTGTGCCCAAGTCCTGATCTATAAAATGTAAGTGAGAATCTCCTGCATGGAAAGCTTGTCATTTCCCCATAACAGGTAATAGACCTGCATGGCACTTGCCTTTAAGCTTTTCCTTTCTCCCGGCCTGGAATGCACCTGTGATGGCAGGAGCTTCAGCAGCCATGCTGACACCATGGGTGGGCCCACATGGCCGGAACGCAAAGCAGAACTATAGATGCAGCCTAGGTCCACACCAGCATCTCGGAGCTGCCGTTTCACTCTTGGGTTTTGTCTTCAGTCAACTTCCTGTGTGAGAAAAATGGATGCTCGCTTGGTTCATTCTCCAAAGTAGTGTAAGTCTCATGCACCTGAAAACAATCATAAGTAACAGACTAACGTTATGGCCTCACTATAACTATGAAGTGTTCTAGTAAATGTCATCACTGACAAGATGTTAGTGAATAGAGCATGCGGTACATATTTTAAGCAACAACATGCAAAATACAGAACCTGCTTTCCTGCTGTTTCTAGTGCTCTTCTCTGGTTATCCCCCTCCCGTCACATTTATCAAATGTCCGCTGGAGAAATGGAGTTGCATTTTGAATTCAGGCACCTTTGATGTTTACCAGTTATTTGGAGCAATGGTGACCCTAGAAATAAAAATGGAGGTGGGAGAGAAGAGTGTTCTGAAATATCCAAGGAATAAAATGTAACTGTGCAAACTACGTCTCAGTGAACTCAGAGATCAGCCTGAACTGCTACTTAAATCCATTCTTTATGAAAAGGAGTGTGAGGTTTTCAAAACATAACACATTCAAGTATATTCTCAGGTTTCTGAAAACCCACTTGTTACTTCTCAGGCATCTTCGGCTCAAAACAAGCAATTTCCAGAAACGAATCTGCATCTGTAAGTGGTTTTGCAGCGATGATCAAGGACAGCAGATCCGATGGTCCCGATTATTAGGGGGAAGAGGCGAAGTGAGAAATGGCCGCTGGCATGTAATCTTACTTTTGAGAAAGAGAGAACCTAGAGGGGAAAATTCAGTCGCTGAGGTCTCTGAACTGCCTTAGAGAGGAAGGCAGTCCAGCGTGCTCGGCTCTCGGCTGCCCTACAAGCAGCAGAGGTCATCGTTCTGTCTGCAGACTGAGGTCAGCAGGAAGTAAGCACCCCCAGCCCGGGCACCGGAGATCATGAACATCCGGAGTGTGACTGCACCCCACGGGGTTTGGGGAATCATCCCACTGATGGAGAAGATGGGAGATAAGGCGGAGAAGGAATTCTGGGAGTGGGGAAACAAAGGAAGAGAGGCCCAGGAGAAGGCCATGGACTGGAAGGAAGGAGCTCCAGCCCGGCATAGCCACACCCCCAGGCCTCATTAGAGCAAGGATTCCTGGATCCTGCTGCAGGGCCCTGAGCATCTGCAGTGCTAATGCGCCAGGGAAGCAGTGGCAACGCCAGGCAGCTGAGCTGCTCCTCCTTCCTTCTCTGTCCTCAGCCGCATCCCCTTCAGAGCCGGGGAGAACCGCACACCCACCAGGGCTCGACTGGCATTCATTCCCACAAAAGGCTCTAGTGAATGGTAGAGAAAAGCTGGTCCCCGAAAACTCAACGCAGCCGAGTTAGTTTCTCTTCTCTTTTCATAAATGATAGATCATTCTACCAAATGATTTAAAAAAAAGAGAGAGAAAGGAAAAGGTGACTTGAAGGTTTTGTTTGTTTTAAATACATGTCTCAGGCCCCAGGTTACTCAAACTATGCTGGGGTGAACGGGGGACACCTGGTTTACCTGGTTTATCCTGAAGGCAGGAGTGAATGTCCCTGAGGTGACACTGAGTCATGGCCAAATGGTGACACAACTGCTGAATCAAGTAGCTATTCAATGGCCTTTCTTCGTTTACATGTGGATGTACTGACTCCACAAATGTCTGTCTTCCTACTCACAAAGCACTATTCTGGGTGGATGATCAGAGACATGCACTAGACACAGATCCTGCCCCCAAGATGTGCTGGACATGACACAGGGGGAAAGAAACCCATATCTACAAGGAAATGTCGAGAATTTCCTGGGAGAACAGTACAGAAACATGTTCAGCGGTGTAATAAAGGGTGACTTTATGGAGAGTTGTAAATTTGATCTTTACGACTGTTTAGAATTTAGTTATGATGGCATAGGAGCAAGAAAGGAAAAAACAACAACAGTAAGCTAAGGCATTATAATTAGAGAGAGTATTGTTCCAATGGAGAAAGGCAAGCATATGTCTGAGAAGCAGCATTTATCAAAAGTCAGTAAGTGAACCCTGGCTGGTTGGCTCAGTTGGTTGATGTGTCGTCCCTAACACCAAAGGGTGCGGGTTTGAACCCAATCCAGGCTCATACGGGAGGCAACTGATGGACATGCTCTCATATCGATGCTCTCTCTCTCTCTCCCCCTCTCTCTCTCACTCTCTCTCTCTAATAAAGTCAGAAGGTGAAATCATGTCCTAAGGTTGTCTTTCTCATTTTTAGTCATGCCCATATTGCTGTTATGAAGTTTTCATATCAACTCACTTTCACTGATAATAATTTTTGTTAATTTGAATCATTTTTAACAACTCTTTACATTTTAGTGAAAAATAGTACAAACAAATAAAACAAAACATTATCATTTGACACAAATAGACAGTAGCCATAAAATGTAAATGAAAATAAAGCAATGTGGTCAAATTTTCCCCAGGCCTTGTTGTTGCTAGAGGTCTGTGGTCGACGTTAGAAACAAAGATTAATGAGTGAGGCTGGGATAGACACCTACTGGGGCCACCAAGAGCTTCTCTGACACGATGCAGAAGGAGCCAGAGGAAAGGGACCCATGTGTCCTCCTGGGTGCTGTTTGGTGCTGTATCTGAGTTCCACAGGGACGCAGCTCCAGTTACAAACATGCAAGTGATGCACCTTGGGGAACCCGCCCAGAGGCAGGGAGGCCGGGACTCAAGTTGCAGCTCTAAAATAAAAATAAAATACCAAGCAATTCTTCATGCTAAACTGTTCTGAAAAGACCTCTCTCTCTCTCTCTCTCTTTCTCTCTCTTATTTTCCCTTTCCTACTCCCTTCCCCCTCCTTCTTCCACTCCCTGTCCCTGTCATCTACAATATGTATATATAAAATCTATATCATATATGAATATATAAATATTTATAAAGAGACAGAGAAATATAGAGTGACACATTTCTAAGTGTACATTTATATATCAATATCTATGTCAATATGTACATATATAGATAGATGAAAACAGAGATAGAGACATAGAGATAAAAAGAGACAGAGACACCTAACTGTACACCTGTCTATCTATCTACAGAGGGGGCAGGTACTGATACATACTAGGCATGCAATATGGTATTGCAATCATAAAAATGAAGTTAGGTAAAAGTTTAGGACCAAATCATGGAACTTCAGACCAGACATCACTAAAAGTACATATTTCACAGAAGGAAGTTTACATCAGAACACTGACATAGTGTCGGAAACATAAGGAAAACAATAAACTGATCTTGGCTAGTGCTAAATGGAAAACAGAATGTCAGTTGAATTCAAAATGTACAAAGATTCAAATGTAAGTGTTAATCAGTATGCATGCTTATATGTACATGAACATATACATGTATTTTAATTTGAGATTTGGAAATAGGTCAGATAGCTGTCTGATCAAAGGGTCTTAGCTAGAGTGCTGTGCTAGAGTTTTCCAGGAGACAGCGATCCGCACACCGGCTGCCATCTGCATACCTCAGCCAGCAAGGATTGTGTCCTTTTGGGCGGAAGACTGCTCTCCAGGGATCCTACTAATCTCCTTTGTGTTTGGTAGGATGACTGACTATTTGAGCATTCCAGCAAAAGAGCAGAAATGACTGCTGCTTACAGTCAAGACCGACTCAATTACCCATGTGCAAATAATTTCCGATGTGTTCCCATCCCAGTCGGCCATTACCCTCCCGCCCAGCAGAGTTTTCTAGGCCAATTTCCCCACTGCTGCCTGGGACACACTTAGGAAATTCACAGTTGTTTCAGCATAATCCTCGGCAACCCATAATTAGGTGTGTCTGCTGAAACAAAGCACAATTCAAACTATTTAATGCATCCCAAGGCCAAGAATCAATTACAGTAGGTGATATAAGGCCCTGGCTACCGTCCACTGGCACGGAGAAATGAAAGCGACATTTCATCTTCATTCCATACTTGTGTCTGCATAGAAATAGATAAACGGAGCACTCAATTCTCACATCTGCCCTTCCCACCCTAGGTATTCATGGGAAAAGGATAGTTAAGAAAGTACTTGCATGTCCCGGGGAAATGTCTCCTTCCATGATGCTGAAAATCCTCTGATTTGCTATTCTTGTTCTTCTTTACCTTCTCATTAGGGAAATCATGCCATTCCTGCCTTCCCTGCTCCATCACCTGTTTCCCGGGGGAAATAAAAGCAGAAGAGGAGGCATCCTGCTGTGTTGATATGAGTTTATGACTCACAGGTTAACCAGTGTTGGGCTTGTCCATCCAGTGTTTCTAATTGAAGACAAGTTGATGATGCCCTTAATTGGAAGAGCACACAGTCCTCTAATTATAGCAACTTTCATTTCCTAAGGACTGGCTGAGTATCTACTATGTGCCAAACCCTTTACTAAGCACCGGTACCAGCAGCTGCCTTACACAACAGGCACAACCCCAGGAGGTTGAGACTGCAGATTTGCCCATGTTACCAATGAGGAGACATTCGGAACTGGGTGTAGGTCTCCCACTTTACCAAAGAGGAAACATTCAGAAGTGCTAAGTCTCCTGTCCAAAGACAGAGAAGAAGTGTCAGAGGCAGGACTCGAACCCTGTCCCCCTGGCTGCAGTGCCTCGGTTCTTCACCACTGACTCCCACCCTCTTCCCCATCCCCCACCCATGAACATGATTACACTGAGCATCCCACGCTGGAAACATCAGGCCAAGACCTACGACGAAGCTCAGAAGCTCACATGTCAGATGCGATTTAGGCTTGAAATCCTCACAAGGCAGAGAAACAGAAGCTGGAAATTATCTGGTGGCTGGAGGACAATGAAGTAAAGGTCAGAGGCCTGAAGGTCGTATTATCCTTCACACAGATTTCTGTGTTGGCCATTTCATGGTTGCTGCTTAAATTTATTGTCTTTTCTAATTTATTTACTCAAAAAAAGGTCATTTCAAACTCAACGTCTTCTTGGTGGTGACACTGATTTTTATCAGAATTTCCAACTGGATTGTCTAACGCCTGAGGAGGTCCATGCAGCCAGTCCAGGGCTCTGACCACACATGTAGGACAGCGTTTGGCTCATGGCTTTTTGATCTTTCACTAATCACTCCCACTGTTCAAGACTGTGGCTCACCAGACAAAATCCTTCATGTTAGGCTGGCTGATTAAAAGACTCAATGCCATTTCCATTCCAATGTCTCCTATAATCAAATTTCAATTAAATAAAATGCATTGGGAAAGAAAAAAAACCTGTCTTTTATATAAGAAGAATTTTGTGCATTAAATTCATTTTTAAAAACTGCTGAAGTATGTTTGCCAGGTGCCAGTTAATCCTAAACCAGAGACAGGTCTGGTTGCACATTCCGTGCCCTTCCTGCTTCCGGCTACTAACAACACTGCCCTTGGAGGGGTCGCTGCTCTGCCTCTCTGAGTCCTCATGGTTTGGCCCAACCCCGGCTGCCAAGAGGGTAAAGAAGGATGAGGCACATGACCCAACCCTGGCCAATCAGCACTGTCCATTCCATTAGCCATACTAACGGGCTCCAAGATGGACATATGAGCCAAGTGAGGCAAATTCAATGCAATTGTAGGACTTTTCTGGAATGTGGAAAAGTAGCTGCTTGATAGGATGGTAGAATGTGATCCTGGAGCAGCTGGAGGCCATCCTGCCACCACATGGCTAGAGACAGCCGAGAAAGAAGTAGCCATAACACTATATACATACACACACATGCACGCTCACACATGCACACGCACACATGCAAGTGCACACATGCACACATGCACAGAGCACAATAAAGAAGAGAAAAATTCCTGTGATGCTACTCAAGCCCTAGATTCAGCTGAAGCTGTGCCTTCCCCTGCAGCTAAGTTATAAGATAGTTAATTTTCCTTTCGTTTTTCTATTTTTCTTCCTGGGCTGGGTTAAGGAGGGATTCTGTTCACGTATAAGCCGATAAATTCTAATTAATAAGTCCAAGATTAGTCTTTGCTTTTGTCCTTTTAAAAATATTTACAGTTGGTGTGTTGTGGGGGAATCAATTCCCAATGTTATCGATGGAAGAAGAGGAGAGGAGATTGGCTGTAATCATTTTTTGGATCTGAAACCACTCTGGAAGGAAGGGATTTTGAAATAAAAAGCTCACATCCATTTATTTCTAGTCATTTTCCATTTTGTATAAAAATCAAGGGAGTGCCCTGACCGGTTTGGCTCAGTGGATAGAATGTCAGCCTGCGGACTGAAGGGTCCCGGGTTCCATTCCAGTCAAGGGCATGTACCTTGGTTGCGGGCACATCCCCAGTAGGGGGTGTGCAGGAGGCAGCTGATCGATGTTTCTCTCTCATCGATGTTTCTAACTCTCTATCCCTCTCCCTTCCTCTCTGTAAAAAATCAATAAAATATATTTTTTAAAAAATCAAGGGAGTGTGTAAATGTTTATTCATACATCTGTGTAACTGGTGGAGGACTTTTCTAATTGGCAGGGATGGAGGCATGTTGGTACTCGGTCTTGGAAGCCTGTCTCCTGGTCCAGCAGAGCTGGCCCTGCCGAGCTTGCCCTGTGCCCTGAGAAGCACGCTTCCTCCCCGTCTCCACTGCCCACAGCTAGAGTGCCCAGGGTCCTGATATTTGGTGAAAAGGAAACTGGCAGAAGACACAACACCCGCCAATCACCTGAGGTCTTAGAAAAGGATCTGAAATTGGTTTCCTCTGGTCATATGATCAGCAAGACATAAGGAAGAAGCCAGCTTTCTGAGGGGACCATAGAGATGTCTGCGCACAGGGAGGCTGCAGAGCCCGGGACTGGCCACGCCTCAGTGGCCTCGGGACCATCAGCTCAGTGGCTTCCTCTGTTCTCACTCCCTGCAGGCCAGTTTTCATCCAGCAGCAGAAAAATCTTCATAAAAGCAAAAGCCTGGCATGCACCTATTGAGACACCTCCAAGCCTTTGCTGCACTGTTCAGGATAAGATTTTAAAATCCTTAGCCTGCTCTCTCAGAACACACGTGTCCCGATTCCTGTCCACCTGCTCTCTTCCGCCTGTCTGTCTAGTGCCTTGCTCTCTGGTTTTCTCATTTTCTAACAGACACGGGCCTGTGTCCTTTGTTCCATCTGTTCAGCTCTCTTCAATCACTTTTAACCTGAGTAATTCCAACTCGTCTCACAAGTTTCTGCTTACGTTCATTACTAAAATAATTAGGACTGCTTCTTTAAATGTTAATTTAATGCTTGATCTATCCTTTACAACATTTCTCATAACCTTTCACCATATAGTGAATGTATAAATTTCCTTTAAATGTTTGCTTTCCCACTAATCTTTAAGCTACGAGTTCAGGGAATATGTGGTGTGTGTTTTTTGTTTTGTTTTTTTTACAAGCTAACGGTACTGACATATCGCAAGTAATCAACAAATGTCTTCAAATAACAGTGAAGTAAGCAGGAATGTCTAGAGCAGGAAACAGCTCGCCCTTATAACTGCGCATTTGCAGATGTCCCCATAGTTGTGACCTATAGATTCCAATAGCTCTCTAGCACTTCTTCATAATGGCAATGAGAAGTGGATAATTGTGAATAAATCACAGACATCTGTATATACTATCATTTGTTTTTAATTTTTGGCTAATTGTATTAATGTTCAAACGTAAGTAGTAACAATAGCATATTGTGAAATAAAATATAAAGAAAACATAACTGAAAGTATGTAGCAAGGTGTTATTCCATATACTAGTGTTTTATGTGGAATATGCATCTGTGTATATTTACACGCATACATGTGTACATATACATGCATGCACATCCACACACGTGTGTGGGTATAGTACGTCACAATGTTTATAAGTTTCTCATTATAAACTGTAATTAAAGCTCTTGAAAATCTCTACATTAGTCTTCCAATGACAAGCCCTCATTAACTTCTAATTCTTCATTCGCATTTATTTTCTCAAGCTCACACTGCACTTTTAACAAGTTTTCGTTTGGTATCCTATCTTTCATTTCATGTCATTAGTTTCCCAAAATGATAAATAAGCTGGGGATTCATAGCATAGCCAGTAATTTTCCTGGGAAAAAGGCATGCATCCTAATTGTCTGAAAATACCTCTCAATATCATGAAACCACATCAAGATCAACAATTCAAAGCCCAGGTTCCCAAATCCATCCAAGTTAAAAGTTCTAACTTTCCTAGTTGTTGTCTCAAAGAAATCATATACATACATATGTATACGGGTGCACTAGTATGTATATGCATGCATGTATGTGTGCTGGATGTCTGTGTGTGTATTCCTCTCTCACCTGCGGGCACATACACAGACACTACTATTTCCCCTCCAGCCCTCAGTGAAATGTTGCCCACAGAGAAACTAATTCATGGCCTACGCCCTGCAAAAACAAAAACAAAATGGACATGTAAGTTCAGAAAGAAGTACTTCTTAGGTGAGTACTTGGGGGAACTAAGAAAGGAATTCTAAATGAAAGAAGAACAAAATCTTGTGCTTGAAAATCTATTAGAAATCTATTTCCAACTAGTCCAAGTATGCCAAAGACAAAAATACATCCAACGTAGCACATTAATGACACTCATTCAGAGGACCAGCCGTCTCTCTCCACACACAAGGCATCTGAATTATACAGACTCTGCAGAATCCCATCGATTTCCCACTGATTCATAACGTTGCCTCTGGGGTCCGACAAATATGTATTTGGTTCCCATCCCACCTCTCTCTGGCTAGTGACCACGTGCAACTTGTGAAATCCTCTGAGCTTCAAGGTCCTCAAGAGCAAAACTGGGATAATAACAGCATCTCCCTCTCTGCTCTCCCAGCAGCAGACCCGGAGACTCAGCGTTGAGTGCAGTTTGAAGAGAAACATGGGGAGCACCAGTGGGGACGGGGAAATGCGCTGAGGGAAGGACGGGGAGGAGAGGGTGTGCTCTTAAACCCGCTCCCACTGTGGGAAATGCGAGCTGAGGCCCCCACCAGAAGTGTGCAAAACAAACGCATCAGAATTACCCCACGAAAGGGGCAGGGGAGCTGGGGTATTTGTAAACCAGCTCCTGAGAGTCACTGTTCAAGGGCTGCTCTCTGGGACTGCTGACCTCCGCCACATCTGGCCTGCTGTGGGCCATTGGGCAGCAAGACTTTCTGCATTTGGGTGTGGGGATGGAGATGGCTTGGCACAGGGACTGCTGGGTTACACCAGAAGGTCTACACTATGGGCATGGGTGTGAGAGCCGGTACCACAGAGAGAAGACTGAAGGAGGTTTTAGGGATGAGTAGGTGAGATGATGCACAAGAAATACTTAGCATTATAAATGAGTGAAGTGTCTAGCACACAGTAGGCCCTCAAGTAATGTTTGGCACATTAAGGTAGCAAAAAGAGGAAATGTTTGGTCTCAGGGTTTGGACCCATTTTCACATGAGGTAATATTTCTTTTTTGCATTCCCAGTGTAGGAACATTCTCTCACAAATCATGCCCAGTGGAAACAGTGAGAAAACCTTAAGGATGTTCTAAAGTTTAGTGTTCATCAATAACCCTATAGAATAAGTCTCCAAAGCCATACCAAAACAAACATTTCTATAGTACCATCTTTCTTAATGAAAATAGAGCTGCCCTAATTTGTCATTGTATCTGCATGTCTAAATTTAATGTTGCAAGTTCCAATATACTGGTAGACCTAAGTCCCAATTCCATTCAAGTAAGCATCATACAGATTCATTGAAGACCTACTATGTGCAGGGCAGTATGCTAGGTATTAGGGATACTAGGATGAAGATGACACATGACTGTTTTCTGAAAGATTAACGTGAACACTGCACTAGTATTCTCAAAACTTTTGGACACAGTTTCTTCTCTTTCAGAAAGACTGACTTTCAGTAAACACCACTACAAATTTTAGCTATATAACAATAGTATAATGATATTGATTAATTAAAAAATAAACAATTCTTTAGCTGCCTTTTAAGCAAAGCTTTACCAAGCACAAAAGTATACATATTCTGTTATCAGAGCGTATGGTCTCAAAATCATTAAAGCCAAATGAAAACAAAAGTACATTTTTAGGTGCTCATGTGTTTGCTTTTATCAGATTAAAAAGAAATAAAACTTGATATCTGAATTAAATTCTACTAAGAAAGAGGACATCTGTTGGCAATTTTGCCCATTATTCGATTTAGAAATAATCCAAAGTTTATTTCTGCTAAGTTTAAAACTTCTTTAGTATTTATTTTAAAAAACTTACCCAAAGTTGTTTTCTAGTGAGTCATTTGAACATACTGAGGGTTTCAGTAGCATGAAGCCAATCTACAATGTTAAAAGAATAACTGAGGATTAAGTACATCATTTGTGTCTAGCAAAGATCAGAAATCAGTTCCCAATAATTCTCTGAACAAATAATAGAAGTCAAAACAGGGAGATATGGGCCACTCAGATTCAGAACAGAGATGCTCATATTTCAAATACAGTACTTCACTTTGCTCTCAAAATCATTCATGGCATAACTGGGCCGAGAGCTCTTGAAAGGGAGAATGCGAGGACCCACCTTAGAAACACCTGCCCTGTACCAGACTCAACAGACAGTATCACATCTTGTCAATAAAACTGCTAGACAGATCCAAAATGTCGGCCACCTCTCTGCATTTAAATGCTCAACATGTTGGGCCTACATTTTTTACTTAAAATAACCCACTGTTTTCCACTAATTAATATAATTGGATTTTCTATGCTCCTTAGCAAGGCTTGACCCTCCTTGGGAGCAGCCAAGAGCTGGGAAGATAATAAACTAAGGTAGAATTGGCCACAGTAAAAGGGACCCAGGGCAACTTAAAAAGCCCTGAGCCATGGAGATGCACTATCTTCCACACCAGGGTTTCCCCCACATGGCAAAGCCCCCGTGGGAACAGATGGAGCCAAGTCAGAACAAACCCTTGTGTCTGCAACTAAACCCATTTTCTCTTGATTTTAGCCTGTGTCCTCCACCCAAACTTCTTCCAAAATTCTCCCAACCTTCCTCCAACATGGTGTTAGCCAGAATACCCATTGCTCTACCAAGTTATAATGTACTTAATGTGCATGTGGCATTGCTCATGATCAAATTACAATGTACTTAATGTGCATGTGGCATTGCTCATGATCATATTGACATGAATGGAGGGGGGAAGGGCACCCCATAACCTGGGCAAACGGACAGTAGGCTGCACAGTCTGAGCTTCACTGGACCTTGCTCCACTCAGCTGACCCCCTTCTCTCGTCATCACAAGACCGGGATTATTCTGCAGGCTCCTCTTTCTCATCTTGTTTACTATCCTCTCAGTGTTGCTCATTTCTCTTTAATTCCCTGATTTATATTTCAACCAATTAATATGCAAAAATCCCTAAGCACATTTAATCTCATAATTACAAAATCTCATAATTTACAAAATCCCTTGCCAAACACCTCTACTGAGAACCCTACACGACAAGAACTGCTTGGAAAGCATCCATGTGTTCACACAATTACACCTCACAACGCTTCCACAAGGTAGTTACTGACATTGACCTTACTCTGTGGGCTAGGACCGAGGGGCACAGAGAGGCTAAGCTAGTGAGCTTTGGTGTTGGGATGCAAATCAAGCACTTGGAATTGCAAGATCCACGCCCGAGATTATAATACTGACATTCCACATATTAACCCCCCCCCCCAATTCTAGTACAAAGGGAAATTCTAAACAGCATTATTCATCAGACGATAATGACTCGTGTGGAAGGTGAGTCTTGGGATGACCTAAAACCACATTCGTGCACGGGATTGTCTGGGCAGGTAAACCAGAGGCTGCTATGGCTCCTGCACTGACCACCCCCCTTTCCTTGCTCTCTGGGTGTAGAGGACCTTCCTTCCTGGCCCCTGAGTGTGGTGGGCCTTCCCCCCATGGGTGTGGAAGACCTTTCCTCCTGGCCCCCCGAGTGTGGTAGACCTTCCCCCTGTGGGTGTGAAGGACCTTCCCTCCTGCCCACCGCCCCCACTCCACCCCCGCCCCTGCGTGTGGTGGACTTTCCCCCCGTGGGTATGGAGAACCTATCCACCCCCTGCCCCCAGGCTAAGCTTATTTCCAACAGGCCCTGAGACAGAGCAGGAGCCCACCGACCTCACTACCCAGGATCACCAGAGATCCAAGTTGGAGCCATCAGATTCCCTCCCCCAGAGATTTTGGAATT
>NW_005871203.1:152341-194347 GCF_000147115.1 Myotis lucifugus | reverse complement strand
AGGACTGATTTGCGGGTCAGAACGGAGTTCTCTGGACTGGGCGGGCGAGACATGGACAATGCTGCTCCTTTGTGGCGGTGCAACCTCAGCAAGCTGCTGAACTACTCTGGGCCTGGGTGTCACGGCTGCAAGATGAGCACAACTATGGCGCCCCTTTGAGAAGGTTGTCATCATAAGCCAGTCAGAGAAAGATAAATTTCACATGATCTCACTCACTTGTGGAATATAATGAACAACATAAACTGGTGAACAAAAACAGATCCAGAGACAGAGAAGCATTGATCAGACCATCAAACCTCAGAGGGAAGGCAGGGGAGGATGGGGGTAAGGGGGAGAGATCAACCAAAGGACTTGTATGCATGCATATAAGCATAACCAATGGACACAGACACCAGGGGGGTGAGGGCATGAGTGGGGGGTGGGGTGGGAGGGGCAATGGGGAGATAAGGACACATATGTAATACCTTAATCAATAAAGAAATTTAAATAAATAAATTAAAAATGAGATGATGCTTTGAAAGTGCCTGGAGAAGCCACAAGCACAGAGTAAGGCTCCTAATGTGAGTCAACATCACCAACCGCCCTGTCAGGAGCCTCCCAGCCCCCACTTTTCCTCGTAGCTTGTTAGGTTCAGGTGCTAAAAAGTGTCCCCTTTCTGCTGTTAATCCATTGTATCCACTTACCTGTTCAGCAAGCATGTCAAACTCGCAGCCTGCTGTACAATAAGTGGTTTACATAAGAGTTACGATAATGTGTTTCCTCAATCTAAACCTTTAAGACCAAAGGTTTTCTTTTTTAGCTCATTTGTTATGCAGATCTTATTTCCTACCCCCTCAAATCCTAGATTACGAGAATTTGGGTCCCCCAAGGTCAAGAATTCCTTGAGGGCAGAGGTGGAAGCACACAGGCGTCTCCTTCTGAGAATGAAAGAGCTGCTGGGCCCCAGCCTGTCACCTAAGCACAAGCTGCCTGATGAGGTGAGCACACTGGACGCAGGAGGTGCAGGGGGAGACCTGAGAGAGGAACCCCAAGCTCTTAGCTGTGGGGACCAACACCGACTCTCGGGTCCGGCTGCCCCTGGGACCACAAAACGTACCTAAGGGCAGGAAGCCCCAGAGCAGAAAAACACACCATTCCAGAGGCTAAACCTGCCCGTGCTGAACTTTGTTACAGAGCAGCTCCCTGCACGTCCCCATGTGAGGAGTCCAGGCGAATGCTGTATAGCCTGTTGTTATTCTAAAAAGCAGGTGTGAGGTCGTGGGGCAGTCCTACAATGACAGTTGCGGCTTTGATCTCCCGTATATTCCCTAATTAACATGAAACGTTCGGTACGTGAGAGGATATTTTCTAAAACAAACCAGTGATCATTGCTCCAGAGACCCATCTGAAAGCGCATTTGCTTGATCTCTTCCGAATGAACTATCTGCTCTTTCTACCCATATTGTTGCAAAACAAAACTCACCTCTTGGGCTTGGCGCAGGAGCCTATGCTTTCTCCGTGTGAAGCCGCACTGTTTATGCTACAGAAATATTAACAGCACCTCCTTGTAGAGCCCACCATTCAGCATTCATCTGCCTGCAACTGTGTAATCACAGGTGCCTTCTGAAAGGTGGGAAATTACAGAGGAAGAAATGGACCAACATAGGCACGGCAGAGCGCCAGTGGGATAATTCCATTTCTGAAAAACAAATGACCCAATTTCTTAACGTATCTCATTCCTCACTTCCCTTTCCATTTGGGCATAAGTAGAAAACAGCTAAGTTCTATTTCCATTCAGAAGCAGTTTATGTTTATGCATAGAAATAAGCAAATAAGGAAATAAGGCAGAGCTACACCCAAGAACAAACGACGCTGTGACCCTTGCGAAGGTGCGTCTTTAAGAAGTATTAGTAGGTTTGGTGTCTCATCTCATTAAACAGAGTGAGTCCAAGGTGCCACTGAGAAGATTCACTGCAGGTCGGAATTTAGGGTTGGTGACAAGCTCCATGAAGAATGGGAGCTGGGAAGTGGGACTAAATCTTGCCTGGAAGTGGAAAGAGGAACAGAACTTTAATCTCAGACATGAAGAAAATGAAAGACAATCACTATTAGTTTTATAGTTGCTGCTACTGAACTTAATAGGGCAAGATTTTTAAAATGGCTTTGGCCGCGGTCCCGGAATATTTCACGGTTACTTTTAAGGCAGTGAGTGGTGCCTGGGACAGAAAGTGTTTGCCACATAGCACACCCGCAATCTTTCCTCCCCTTTATCGTGGATGAATCGCAACAGAAAGGAAAGCGATCCAGTCAAATCTCCTTGAAAATATGCTAACAACAGACCAGCTGGCAAACTCACACATGGCATTTCCAGTAGGAGAATCCTTCCCTATGAAATGCTTTCAGTACAATGTGCCCGGTCTGTCTGGGTTGTGAGTGGGAAAGTCATCTGGACCCCATGGATCGATGGGACATGGCTCCCTGGAAAATGCTACACAAGTTCTGGAAGGATCAGAGTGTAAAACAGTGATGTCTGTTTGAGTAGGGTACCTGCATATCATTCTTAGGCCCCTGTATGTTAAAGTTCGCTGGAGCATGCCCAAATACAGCGGGAAGGGACCTGCCTCGGGGGCTTCTTAGGCAGTCCGTGGCTTCTCCTAATGGTGCCTGGGCCTGGGGATTATTTCCATCCTTGAATTAATTAGGAAAACTTGATACTGAGTAAGAGCTTTGTGTCCGTGCTTGCTTAACGATTTGGTCAATGCCTCAATACGCCAAAAAAAAAACAAAAACAATGAAGTAGTATTTATAGTAGAAATATAATTGCTACACATCAGTTAATTATTTTACATATAAACTCAAAGTGAAACGGATTCAAATTATTAAACCACAGAGTTGGATATATACTAAAATGCTACTTGTTAGAGAGTACTGGGTCAAATGGGAGCTCCATTTTTAATTTTTTGAGGAAAGTCCATACTGTTCTCCACAGTGGCTGCATCAGTCTGAGTTCCCACCAGCAGTGCATGAGGGTTCCTTTTTCTCCACATCCTCGCCAGCACTTGTTATTTGTAGATTTGTTGAAGACAGCCATTCTGACAAGTGTGAGATGATACCTCATTATCATTTTGATTTGCACCCATTTGACCCATAATACCACTTCTAGGACTATATCCCAAGAAATCAGAAACACCAATCAGAAAGGATATATGCACCCCTATGTTCATAGCAGCACAATTTACAATAGCTAAGATTTGGAAACAGCCTAAGTGCCCATCTGCAGATGAGTGGATTAAAAAACTATAGTACATCTATACAATGGAATACTAGGCTGCTGTAAAAAAAAAAAAAAAGAAGGAATTCTTACCATTCACAACAGCATGGATGGACATGGAGGGCATTATGCTAAGCGAAATAAGCCAGTCAGAGAAAGATAAATATTACATGATCTCATTTATTTGTGGAATATAATAAACAACATAAACTGATAAAAATAGATCCAGAGCCCTAACCGGTTGGCTCAGTGGATAGAGCGTCGGCCTGTGGACTGAAAGGTCCCAGGTTCGATTCCAGTCAAGGGCATGTACGTTGGTTGTGGGCACATCCCCAGTAGGGGGTGTGCAGGAGGCAGCTGGTTGATGTTTCTCTTTCATTGATGTTTCTAACTCTCTATCCCTCTCCCTTCCTCTCTGTAAAAAATCAATTAAATATATATTTTTAAAAAATTGATCCAGAGACAGAGAAGCATCAAACAGATCATCAAAGCTCATAGGGAAGGCTGGAGAAGGGTTGGGAGCCGGGGGTAAGAGATCAACCAAATGACTTGTATGCATGCATATAAGCATAAGCAATAAGTAAGGGAGTGAGGGCACAGGTGCTGGAAGTGGGAATGACCAGGGAGAGGTCGATGGGAGAAAAGGAGACATATGTAATACTTTAAGCAATAAAAAAAGAAAGTACACACACACACACACACACACACACACACACGTGTAAATACTTAGGAAATAATATGAAAGATGTTAAATGCCAAACAGTCATATGTAATAGTTGTTGTAGATTAAAACTAAGTGGAGGATATTCAATAGTCTTTCTAATCTTCCCTTACATACTTTTCAAATATAATTCTGTATTATCAAAATAAAAATCTAATACAGACATTTAAAGTAAAAGGGTTAGTATTTTATATGCAATGCAATGGCTTTGAAGAGCATACCATAGTCACACTGGTGATTAGAAATGATAGCTCCAGTCTCCTGTGATCCTCATCATCCAATTTATTTCTGCTTTTTTGCCTTCCATGCCCTACAGCATCAAGTAAATCCTGGGTCAGACAGATAAGCAGCTCCAACTGCTAAGCATTTTTCAGTCTTCCTTGCAAACATCAGTCTTCAATTGATTCATGCAAAAGTGGGAGATTGTGGTAGTAATTATATTTGTTTATATTTGTTTCAAAGCTGAAAATTAAGAATGTCTAAACAATGCTTGAGTATTAATATATAAAATGTCTCAGGGGTTGAGCGTTGACCTATAAACCAGGAGATCACAGTTTGATTCCCAGTCAGGGCACATGCCTTGGTTGAGGGCTCGATTCCCGGTATGGAATGTTCAGGAGGCAACCAATCAATGATTCTCTTTCATCACTGCTGTTTCTTTCTCTCCCTCTCCCTTCCTTTATGAAATCAATATATATATATATAAGAATTAAAGAATTATAGCCTGGAGATTGCACTCTTGCATGCATACCCTGGAGAAGTTCTTGCAAATTTGCACTAGGGCACAGCCATATACACTGCACCATTTCTTGTCAGAGTGAAAGGCTGTAAACAACTTTTATATACATCAATGGAGGGATAAAGAAATTCACTGTAATATATTCTTACAACAGTATTACTGAGCAGCAATTAAAGTAATGAAATAGGGATCACTTATCAGCATGAATAAATCTCAAAACAGAAGTTGAGTGAATACAGAAAGTTGCAAAAATACATTTAGAAAAATATTATTTACATTGATTTTTTTAACAACAAAAAACACTATATTGTATTTTAAATGTTGGCCTGTGAAAGATCCATTTGTGCTAAAATATTAAAATAATAGATATGTAAGGTACACAGCAGCTTCAGAATAAGATTAATGGGAGGTGGGGAGAAGGAAAGGAAATGGAACAGAGAATGGGTGTGTCTGTAGTGTTTTATTTCTTTAAAAAGTTAAGTAAGATTTTAAAAGTTGATATCTACTATCTCTAGGTAATAGATACATAGGTGCTGATTATACTATTGTCTGTACCTTTCTCTAGTTTGAGATATTTTATGATATAAATATAAAAATAATATTTTATATAATATACACAAAATGCATGCATCTAAATATATTTATAAATGCATATATTATAAAACTATAAATATAATATAGATGTTCATTTATAAATATACTAGAGGCCCGTTGCATGAAATTCATGCACGGGGGGGCGGGGGTGCCCTGAGCCTGGCCTGCACCCTCTCGCAATCCGGGACCACTGGCTCCTAACCACTCACCTGCCTGCCTGCCTGATCACCCCTAACTGCTCTCCCCTGCTGGCCTGATCGCCCCTAACTGCTTCTGCCTTAGCCCCCACCACCGTGGCTTTGTCTGGAAGGACGTCCAGAAGATGTTCAGTCTATCCGGTCTAATTAGTATATTACCATTTTATTAGTATGGATATATGTGCATTTATAAAGTACAGTTATGAAAGATATTTTACATATAAAATATATAACATACTAGAGGCTGGATGCACAAAATCCATGCAAGGGTAGGCCTTCCTTCCCCAGCTGCTGGAACCGGCTTCCCTCTGGCACCCGGGACTCAGGCTTCCCTTGCAGAGGGAGGCCCCACCCACCTGCCACAGCCTGCTGGTCGGTGGCCTGGGCCTCCCTCTGTGGGGCGATCATGGGACGATGGCCTGGCCCCCAACCAATCGCATTGCAACTGCCTTGGCTGGCCTGGCACCAGTGGGTGTCATAGCGTGGTCCAAATGGTCATCCGGATGGTCCACCATTCGGTCGATTTGCATATTATGCTTTTATTATATAGAATATTCTACATATCCATTAAAATTCAGAAATAGAGAAAGTTACAGAATATAGCACATGTATGTTAAAATCAGATAAGAAATAGGAAACACCACCAAAATGATATGCAGCATCCGATATGATGGGGTACATTTCTTTGTTATTGTCTATCCTTGCATAGTAAGTAGTCAATAATATATGTGTGGTCCAGAGCTTCAAACTTCCCTAATTAATGGTGCATTCATAAGAAGTTCATGTAGACAAAGGAGATGACAGGGGAAGCTTAATTCTGAGCTCTGTACAGCGGCAGCAACATTAACACATAAGAACTGACGCTGACTGTGTGCTTTCTATGTGCCATGCTGTTCAGAGTGCATTACCTGCTCCAGTCCATTCACCTCTTACATAGCTGCACGAATCAGGTGTTACTCTTGCACCCATTTCACAGAGAAAGTGCATCACAAAGATCACAAGCAACTTGCCCAAACAGCGGGGAAGTGCTGGAGGCAGCGTGTGAACGAAGCCACATCTGCTTGGAACGGGCATTAACTCGACAGCAGAAGCAAATATCCTAGTGTTCTCCACTGGGGACGAGTTCAAAACACACCAGGATACTTGCTCTCATTGGAGCTTTCAAACTATCTTATGTGAGTGAAATACAGCCTGTTTTCGCAGTCTCCGTTTTCCAGCAAACCATTAGCATATAACGCCTGCCATAGGCAAAGACAAATAGGGTCTAGGGGAGGGCCCTCAGCTTGAACACTGGCTGGCCACTGTCCAGGGAAAGGGTTGTGGTGTCCTGCGCGCTTTCTGTGGGAGGACAAGGCCAGCAGAGGCGGGTGAACATACATGCTCACTTCCTGCCCCTGCATGCAGCAGGGACCTCTGAGTCCCAGGGGGAAGCCACACACTCAGGTGTTGGACGGGGTCATTGAGAGGCCATGACCTTCTTTGAGTCCCTGACAGGGCTCCTTCTGCCCGCCCTCACCCATGGAATGTTTGTTCTGCTCCTGTTCGTTCTGCAGGGGGAACCATTTCTATGAACACAGCCTGCGTGGTTGGGACCATGGGGACTCTACACGTGACTGAACCCCAGTAAGGCCTCTGTATAAACCTCTAAGATTGTGGAGGCATTTGTAGAGACCTACTCTTGTGTGGAGCCCAAGACAAGCCTCAAATGTAAGTTCCTTGCTTCTTCAACAGCCGCCTTCCAACCTGGACTGGACTCCCCTGGTCTCCCCCACCCTCTGGATTCAAGGGCCAGGGTCAGATTCCCCAGGAAGCGATCCAGGTGGTGAGCCTCAGGCTGCCTCAGGTGGAGCACAGTCCCCGCGGGAACAAAGGCAGGAAAGCACTTGCAGCAGGTCAGCCAAGTTCAGGGACACCAGCACGGCTGTCACTCAGATAACCTAGGATGCTCCTGTGGCCACAGAGCTCCCTCCCGTGGGCTCATCTTCCAATGGCATCCACAGCTGACAATCCACTCTTTCCTCAAGCTCATGGGAAATGCCTTCATGCTGAGCACCCCAACTTTATTTTGCCCTCTGAACCCCGTTTATTTTACATGCCTCTGTCATGCCGAACCTTCTGAGAACAAGAATCTGATGGGACTGGTCACTAACTCCAACACAAAACTGCCTTCCCAGCCCCAGGTGCCCAGCCAGGCCCTGCCTTAAGCTACTGGCCCCTCTCCTGACTTGGCCACTTGCAGGTTGATGTGAATTTAGCCGGTTATGTAACCGCAATGTGCCCCAGTTTCCCTGTATGTAAGGGAAGTGTTATTAATACATATTTCATTAACTGAAATGATACGTGGGGTGGGGGTTGAGAAGAGCGTCTGTATGCTGTGTGCTGTGGCATCATGTGCCTTTGCCCAGGCTTGTCCCAGTTCATCGTAGTAATAGAGCCCTTTTCACTCTTGATACAAACCTAGCTTTGACCATAATGATTTGGGTGTTCGATCTATGTCCACCTTACAGATATTTACTTTTAGATCAGATGACACCCTCCAATGCAGAGTGCGATAGCGTGGTGTCACGGTCCCATAGCTCAAAGTGTGGCTGGCAGGGTCCCGGGAACCCTGCTTTGTGTCCCTAGGCAGTTTTGTGTTGGGGGGTTAGTGACTAGTGCCATCAGATTCTTGTTCTCAGAAGGTTTAGCGTGACAGAGAGAGACATAACATGAAAAGCAAAGACTATGTGGGTGTAACAGATTCTCCACACACCACAGACCCCTCTCTGTGACACCCATGAGTAGTATAAACCACTAATACCCATCCTCAAAGAACAGGGATTTTTCTATAGAGAAGGAACAAAACTGCATTTATCCCATAGAATACGTAATTTAGAACATTTTCCCTTTTTAATCCCTTAACTTTTTTGTTAACACCAAAAATAGGTAGCTTTGGTTCCTCTTGGTCGGCCTGTAAAACTACAAAGCATGGCTGTGTTCTCTTGTCTTTCCGATAGGTCAGCTCTGGCTCTTCCTAAGGCAGAGCTAAGACCCAAGTGACCTTTCTCCTGACCCTGGGCTTCCTCAGACTGAGCATGTAAGACACCAAAAGCAGAGAAGAACATGTAACTTGACAATCTCTCCATGCAAAATGCTGAGAAGTACTCCAAGTGGCCTTTCAACTGTTCAGGGCTCAGGAACTCCAAATGGCCAGCTGTGTGCAAGGCCGTCTCATTAGGCACTTAGCTCGCCACAGTCCTTTGGGTCAAAGGAAGGTTCCAAAGAAAGATCAGCAAAGGCAGTGGCTCCATGCTAAGATTCAAGATACCAGATGAACAGAACCACCTGAACCTCTTCACTGAACTGGGGGAACTGACAGCTACATCTGTTGTCTAGAATTTATTAAGCCGCGTACACATATAGAGAGCCTTGGCGTTTATTTTTCTTGTGACTGACACATGCTATAATGATAACCTACGTTTAATAGAATGCAAGAGCTGTGCTCACATACACCTCAAATGGATTTCACACACCAGACAAATTTCTGGGACAGGGGGAGGATAGACACGTTCCTGGAAGCGAGTATTCAGCAGCTAAAAGAGCTGCTAAAATAATTGAAAGGGGATATTTTTATGTGTCTTGAAAGAAGTATTGAAAACTCTATGCATTATTTATTTTTTAAATGGTGTATTTTTTATTGTGTCAGCTGAAAACATTTTCTTCATACCGCTGAAAAATAACAAGCAGCACAACAAAAATGATCCTTCACAAATCAAAGACAGAAGGAGCAGAAAAGTCTGATTGTGGTGTCTGGCTTTCAAACTCTCACCCGAAGATTGCACTGCTTGGTACATTCGCATGATCTATGTTCAAGGGAACAGAAACCAAACACAAAGAATTGGAAAAGCTGACTTTCAACCCTTCGTTTAGCAACTTTGAGAGCCAGCCCCTTTCTGTGTTAATTGTACAGGCCTTGGAGAATTCAAGGTGATATTATCTGTGAGGGCAAAATTAAAGAGGATGACAAAGGCTTGAAGAGCAAGATGCTTAAAGAGATGGCTCCTGCACTCTTGGGGATATTATTGAAGTTCTTGAAAAGATGCCCAAAATAGAAGTAGCTAGCATAAACACACTTGGTTATTTATTTCTCCCTTGGTGTGTCCAAATTTCCTCCTCTTATAAGGACCCCAGCCAGCTTGGATGGGGAGCCCAACCTAATGATCTTATTTTAACTAATTCATATCTCAAACACAGTGACATTCTGAGGTACTGGGGGTTAGGGTTCAACATATGAATTTTGGGGGCAGAGGGCACAATTCAGCTCAAAATAGGTACAATATATTCAGTGGGCCTCCCGTTCTTCATCAAAAGAATGGATTTTTGTTTGGAGTCTATTTTCTGCTGCTTGTGGTCTACCTGGATTGAGCACAACACTTTCTCCAGGCCACTGAATAGGTTCCGGAACTAATTCAATCAGACCTCGTTAGTGCCATAGGAATGAGTAGAATGGGAGCTTTCTGTTTCTGGCTAGCCTTTAATCCATGAGGTTTTGCTGCAGCCAACTTACCACCATTGGGAGAGACCCTAGAAAAGACTGGGAGGAAGCATGGAACATCACATGGACCCGAACCATGGCATTGATCCCACAGAAGTTAGCAACAAGAGTTGGAGAGAAAGAAAGTTCTGTTGAGATCCTGTGAATCCCAAATCTAGCCACATACCCGAAACCAGGATGCCCCTCAGACTTTTCAGCGATGCTTGTTTTCAATGTAAATTTGGGCTGATTTTTTCCTCTTGCAGCTGAAAAAGTCCTAAGCAACCTAATAAATATGCTACATTATGAAGATGTTGAAACTTACTCAATTATTGCACTGACATCTCCTTTCTTAGAAACAAGAGGGGGAAAAATAATGACAAGCGCATGGCATAGAGCAAGTGTAGGCACGAGAAGTAATGCTAAAAGTTCACTGCAAGAGTTGCCTTGACTTCTTTGAAGCCAGGTCAGATCGAGATCCCTGTCTTTTTAGTAGGTAGCAAGCATCCCACTTGCCACACATTAAAACGTTCATGATTCATGATAGTAAGACATCCCAACAGCCATTTTGCACTACCAGCCCCACTGGTCAGTATTTCTGTCATTCTCCTTGGAGAATTCTACAGTTCTCTGCAGACCGTAGCATCATGTTATTCTCTCATCCAAGGCAATGTTTTAGGCAAGCCTCTTCAAATACATCAGAGCCACCATTCCTGAAACCTCAGAATCAAGGATACCGCCCTTAAAAATGAATCTGTAGTGCTGTGTCCACATTTTGAGTCAGTTGCTTTGGAAACTTAATGAAGATAAATGTCATTGGCATCTCCATGTGGCACTCACGAGCAGGACAAGCCACTCTTGTACAAGCCAAGCCCTAAATGTACGTTATAAGAGCAGGTTTATATATGATGCCTTTTCACCAGTCAGACTGTGGCCTTGGTACTGCCAGAGTCTCTAAGAGAAAGAGATACTAAAACAGTTGGCTTCTACAGACTCAAAAAATAAAATAAAACAAAAATGAAATCCTAGGGTTTCTGCATATGTATGTGTGTCAGAGAGAAAACATACCCATTAAGCTGCAGCCTTTCAGAGCATGATGTCACAAGTCAGATCCTATTAAAGGAAGCAGAAGATGAATGTGCGCTCCAGGCAGCTGGAAGGAGGCGGAAAGAAAATACACTGTAAATCTTTCCACTGCATGCCTAAATTGTAAAAGATGACTTTGGGCATCACGCAGACTTCTTCCAGTGAATAACTTCTTCCCTAAGAAGAAATTCCAGGAAGTCAGCACAAGACGTGTACATATTGGTAGTCCGATTAGCAGAGGGGGACTTGTGTGATATAACTATTCCCCCAGATGAAAACTTGATTGAATTTGGAAATCTGAGGAATAAGATAATATCTAGGGAGTGACCAGGAAGGTACTGGAATCACCATCAGGCAAAGGGGATGGGGAGAGAATTCAGGAGAATAAATTGATCCATATAAGGTACCCAACTGAACACATGACTTTCTTTAAGAGTGGGGTGTGCTGGTGATATTTCCCCCAAACTGGACTATGTGTAACATTACCTCCACTCCCCAACTCACTTAGGCACCTCTTTAGACCTAGAACCTTGGTTCCATTATCTGGAACTGATGTTAATGACATTTTATCTGGGAAATTCTCAGACAGATTTAAATTAAGAATGGCATGGGACCCACCCTCCAGCACAATGCCTTAGGCACACAGAGATAAAGCATGCCCTGAAGGAAAGAAGGACCTCCAGTACCTGCCATACGGAGGATGGAAACCCCCATTGGACTAAGTCCAAGGACAAAAAATCAAAGCTACTGTGTAATTTCAAAATATTGTTAAATGTCTCTTGTATGTTATACACACAGACATCTGTACACATCTGGGCAGACAGCCACAGCATATGTCTTTACTTTCGTGAGTGCACCACTGTGATAAATGCCACAAAGCAGCCTCGGTGACTGGGAAGCAAAGGGAACACAAAAAAGGGGGGGCGGGGGCAGGAAGAAGAGGGACATAAAGGCCCAAGGTGAAGAGGAAACACATGGGGAAGGGAAGTGCTGAGAAAGGATATGGATGAAAAGTGGCAGGGTTCTCAGGAGGCTTTATAAAATGTTGTTCGGCATGGCTCCAATTTAGAAACCCACCTCTATTGACTTAAAACTAATGAATGACTGCCATATTGAATTGCAGAGCTATTGAGGATTGGACAGAAGGTTAATGTGAATTTAGAGTGGGAAATTAATGTTCCAATTCATCATCTTAAGATAACAGAGGTATCCTCATCCCCTGGATATATTGATTGACCTTGACATCCCTTGGGAGGAGGAATTCTGCATTATAGGTTTCATATGACATTGATTACAGATATCAGTCTTCAAATTTGGGAATGGCTGACACAAGAAGAGACTCAGAGAGTCTAATTTTGGCATAATTCCCAATGATTTTCCTAACAAATCCAGAAGTATTTTTGGAGCAATATTAATATTAAAACATTGATAAACTATAAGGATTTCCTGGATAATATTTGATAAAAAGTGACATAGATGAGGAGATATCAAAAAACAAAATGGTTCCAGGACCAGTTTGGCTCAGTGGTTGAGCATCAACCCATGAACCAGGAGGTCATAGCTCCATTTGCAGTCAGGGCATGTGCCTAGGTTGCAGACTCGATCCCCAATAGGGGTCATGCAAGAGGCAGCCAATAGATGATTCTCTCTTATTATTGTTGTTTCTATCTTTCTCTCCCTCTCCCTTCCTCTCTCTGAAATCAATAAAAACATATTTTTTTAAATAAAATATTGAAACCTTCAAATTTGGAAATCGTCTACAGACTCAGGTCAGAATGAACTCCATTAGCTATCTCAGCAGGTCTTCAAAATCTATACGTAATCTAGCTGATTCTAAGTCAGTATTTTTGTTGAAAAGGCTTCTGAGGCTAAAAGAAAAAAGAGTGTTTTTTTTTTCTTTGCTCACACCATTTCTGACATCAAACATGTGGGTCTTTGCCCCACACTGACCAATTCTCCAATACCAGCTGGGTGTGCTACAATTCAGTGCAATTATGACACTAGCCACCTGACATTAACATCAATCCCACAATTTAAGGGCTTAATCCCAAAAGATTGCCCCCACTTCAGATGTCAATTGCTTCGACAGACCATTTATAAATCAGGAGATCCCCCCTCACTGACCCCCTTCTCAGGTTCAACAATTTGCTACAACAGCTCACAAAATTCAGGGAAAACTTCACTTACATTTACCAGTTTACAGTATAATAAAGGATGTCATAAAGGAAAGAGATGAACAGCCAGACAAAGAGGTACATAAGGCAAGGTCAAAAAGTGTCCCAAGAGCAGGAACTCCTGGCCTTGTAGAGTTGGGGTGCATCACCCTCCTGGCACGTGGATGTGTTCACCAACCTGGAAGCTCTCTGAAGCCTGCATGTGAGGAATCGTTATGGATACTTCATCACGTAGTCATAATTAATTACTGACTCAATCTCCAATTCTCTCCCCTCCCCAGAGGAGAGGTGGGCTGAAAGTTACAACCTTCTTATCATGCTTGGTCTTTCTGGTGAGCAGGCCCATCCTGAAGCTATTCAGTAATCACCTCATTAGAATAAGAAAGGCTCCTATCACCCAGGAAGTTCCAAGAGATTTAAGACTTCTGCGTATAAGACACTCTGATCACCCCTCATCATTCAGGAAATTATAAGGGTTATAGGAGCTCTGAGTCAAGAATCACAGTCAAAGACAAATATTAGAAAAAAATACCTCCTAAATATCCCTGTCCCTCAAAGGTTAGGAAACCTGTGTCAGGAACTGGGGACAGAGGAGCTCAGGAGGAAAGAATAAATATAGGAAAGGTGACACCCCCACCTCATCCCCAATTACACATATATTTCTGTTAAAGATGAAGCTGAAGCCCATGAGGCAGTAAGTCAGGGGTCCTCAAACTTTTTAAACAGGGGGCAGTTCAATGTCCCTCAGACCGTTGGAGGGCCGGACTATAGTTTAAAAAAAAAACTATGAACAAATTCCTATGCACACTGCATATATCTTATTTTGAAGTAAAAAAACAAAACGGGAACAAATACAATATTTGTATTTGCATGTGGCCCGTGGGCCGTAGTTTGAGGACCCCTGCAGTAAGTAATTTACACAACACTGCAAAATCAATTACTAGAATATCCATTACAAGATCCTATGTTTCTCAATATTCTTACTATCATCTGTATCACCAAGACACGTTGCCTCCTACATTGATGGTCTGGTACATTGAATATGGATCAAAAATGAAATCAACTGAACACATAAGATAGTAGATGGACCATTATAAGCAACCTAGTGAGTTATGAAAACTTGACCCAACCGAACTGTCTGAAACATAATCTCACTAGACAAAGAGGTTACCAAGAATGTTCCCGAGTTGTTATGATGAAGGAAATTCCAAAACCACAGAGGAAGCCAAGTGGCCCTTTACTTTGTAGTTTTCCAGATTGAAACACAAGGATTAGAGAGGGAAAAGGAGACACACTTATATGCAGAAAGGTCAGACCATTGGCTAATTGCGAGGTTGTAATTAACCGAAGCTTCTGGTTATTTTTGGAAAAATACACACACACACACACACACACACACACACACTCAAAAACAAAACAGTTACACTGAACACTTTGCCATCTACTTGATCCTTTGCTCTTGTGCCTGCTCCACATTGTCTTCTTGGTTTGGACCTATCATTACATAGTCTGACATTTTTCAGTGTGATTCTATTGGAAGCCCTTGGTAATCTTGAATCATTTGAAAATTTGAGGAGCCTGGCATTAGTATTCAAGCTGACATTCAGGTGAAAGGCAATTTGGAATGCTCAGCTGGCACTGAGGTATAGGTACAATTGAGCAGTTAGCAACACAAGATAAAAGGCTTTATCTTACACAGTAAACCCAAGATGGACTCATCAGTTAGTCCAGGTTGACATCATGAAAATAATCACAACCTTATAAAAGTATGCTATTGTATAGCTTATTTCTTCCTTTGGCCCAGTAGTTGAAAGATTTTGCCAAATGTTTTCCTGCCCTCTCACTATATCCTCTATGTGTGCCATTCATCTGTTTTAATAATTGGATCTACGAATTTTTTCTAAGTTTGATATTTATTTTTGTTAACTCACACTAGGGAGTAATCAATTCTGAGTGCACCTGCCTGTTTAATAATGTGTCCGATATATGTCAGTGATTGATCTCCAACATTCTGGTGTATGGTTCCCAGAAGTGATCATTTACTGCCATTTAGAAAATTAGTCCATGTGTCTGTCTCCAAATTTGATCCTTCACTCAGCCAATACCATCTGTTATGGATAGGTAACAGTAGTTCCTTAGTCATATCTCCAAGTTTTTCAGGATATTGTCATATTTCATTTAATTATAGAGAACAACACCATCATTAAAGTGACTGATGAATCTCTTATTTCAAGGTGGGCAAATGATGGCCTATAAGCCAACTCTGGCCCCACACATATTTTGATAGGGTTCAAAAACTTAACATTTTTATAAACATTTTTAAATGATTGAAAAAAATCAAAAGTACAATCATATTGCATAAAAATCCCACGAAATTCAAATTTCAGTGTCCATAAATTAAGTTCTGTTAGAACACTGCCACACCCATTCATTTGTATATTATGGGTGTGGCGGTGTTCTAACATGAAAATTCATGCACTTGGCAGGGTCCCTCAACCTGGCCTGCACCCTCTCGCAGTCCAGGACCCCTCAGGGGATGTCTACCTGGTGGCTTAGGCCCGCTCCCCAGGAGATCGGGCCTAAGCTGGCAGACATCCCTTTGGCATCCCGGAAGCCCTCGGGGTATTCCGACTGATGGCTTGGAGTGGGCCTAAGCTGTCAGTCGGGCATCCTTAGCACTGCCGAGGAGGCAGGAGAGGTTCCCGCCACCATCACTGTGCTCACAGCCATCAACCCGGCTTGTGGCTAAGCAGAGATCCCCCTGTGGGAGCACATTGACCACCAGGGGGCAGCTCCTGCATTGAGCATCTTCCCCCTGGTGGTCAATGTGCGTCATAGCAATTGGTGGTTCTGGTCATTCTGCCATTGAGGTCAATTTGCATATTACCCTTTCATTATATAGGATGTGGCTGATTTTGTGGTAAAGTGGCAGAGTGAATAGTTGCTATGGAGACAAGAAGGCTCCCAAAGCCAACAATAGTTCAGGGTTCTTTACAGAAAAGTTTGCCCACACCTGCTTACTTTAGTGTTGCAATGTCTTCCATTTTCCCCTTCTTGATGTGTGCTCCACACTTGCAGGTTGAAGATCGGATTTCTTGGAACAGAAATTAAGAGAAAATAAGGATTCCTTGGCTGCACCAACATTTAACTTCTTACTTTGCCCCAAGCAGACAAACGACTTCTTCCCAGTTTGTCTTGTCTGACCTATTGCTAGAAAGCCTTTTTCCCTTTAGATAATATTTCCACAAGTGTTAATGCATCATGACCTTTCGCCTTCCTAAAAAGAACCCTGTGGGTCTGGGCCATTTTATCTTGTGCATGTGGCCTTGCTTATGTTCTTCTACACTACATCAGAAATTTACCTCCCAGACACCTGGGCTTTTGCAGATACTTCTTTCCATGTGACATGATGGAAATTCACATATTAAGTTTAAATAACCGATCACCTTCTTTTAGCGCCAGTATGTTTTAGTCTCTTTTCAAGTGCTGTTACTATTTGCACTCCTTTTACATCTGATTCTGTAAAGGCAGGTGTGACCCCAGCCCAGTGTGACTCCAGCCCTCCACTCTGCAATTCTCCATTCATCGCAGGCGCTGCTAAAAGGTGATGTGTCATTCATCCTGCCCCAGCCCAATGTGACCTCAGACCTCTGACTGAGTAGATCAAGCAGCCAACCAGGGTCTGGGATGACTCCCGGGCTCATTTCATAGTCTAAGAAGCAGAAAGTCCTCGTTCAGAACTGAACCCCAGCCCTTTCCTTCTGTGAAGAGACTGATACTGTCTATGGAAAGTTGCAAAGTTTCTGAATTACACGTCTCACTCACTAAAAGTGTATATCTTCATGATATATATGTAAAATGCCTGCTCAGGATTTGCTATGTAGTCTATGTAGTCAGTGGAGATTTTAAAAGTCAAAATGTAATTTGTTAGAAATACCTCCTTTATCTCTCAGTGTAAGAACATGAGAAAATGAATTCTGATAAGAGACTTCTTCCAGATTGCTTATATATTTTCTGGTAAAGCCGAGAGAAGACATTTGAGAAAGAATTGAGCCAGCTTCTCCAGTCATTCCTGAGGAAAGGAGCCACCAGCTGCCCACCTGAGGAGGGACCGTCGGTCCTGATGACATCCAGAAAAGAAGGCATGATAGGGCTTTGTTTTTCCTTTTGTTAAAATGTCTGCTGGAAGTAGAGGTGTCATACATTCACTAAAAGGTACATATAACAAAAATGTTATCTTGAACATCTGAAATTGCAGATATTTGACCATTTTTGACTGCCACAAACTGTAATTTTATATGTTTAACTGTAATATTTCAGAATCAGCCAAGTTTTATATGTCAACTACATCAAAATTTTAAAAAAACAAAAGATATACTTGAGAAGGCCCAGGGTTTGAAATGCAATCAAACCTGAGATCATGGCAGCTAGAGCTCCAGGTGAGACATCCCGATGATGGCAACACTGAAATAGATTTTTAACCAAAGAAGAACTAGGAAGCTCTGCTTGCTACCAATATTTTTTCAAAAATCCCACTTTGCTCATTAGTACTAAACAGATCACTTCTTTCTATCAGTTCAATTACTCCAAATAACAGGTTTTAACAATTATAAGGATTTATGTTTAGTGGGAGGCCCCTGTTTAGGTTCTTAAAATGTATCCTAAAGAAAGTGATAGCAGGCCTTCCTATAAGATAGCATCCTAGCGACAAGCAGCAGTCATTCTCTCGGAATGATTCCCCAAGGAATGAGCCAAGGAGGCCAAAGGCAGCTTCAGAATTGGAAATAAAGTAGTTTGTCATTGAAATACAGAGTCCCCAGAAATGACTGTGAGCGAGTAACGTGGAATAAACTACAGAAGCCTTAGAAAACCATCCCTCTTCTGTGAAAGAGGATATTGCCTCGGATACACTAGGAGAACCTGTAAGAACCCCACTAACATGAAGTCACATCACATGTGTGCTGAACTGCACAACGTAACTGCATCTGCTGGATGGAAGATGGAGAGAAAGAGAGCGAGAGGGAGAAAGAGAGAGGTACACAGAGAGAAAGGAAAGGGCTAAATGAATCATAACATCAAAAGGAATGAAAACACAGTGGGTAACATAATGTAAGACCTCTCCATTAAACATTACAAAAGGTTACAGAGCCAATCAAAGATCTAAATACATGAGTAGATATACCACTACTGGGTTGAATAAGTCAATAATAGTACAACAATCCCAATCCTATTAAGTTTTTGGTAAAAATTGAGAAGCTGATTCCAAATTTTACATGGAAATGCACAAGACTTGGAATATCCAAAGCAATTTTTGAAATGAACAAAGTTAGAGAACTTATAACACCTGACTTCAAGGCTTACTACAAAGCAAGAGTACGCAAGTCAGTTCAGCACAGGCAATGGGTAGACAAGCAGGCCTTTACTCAATGGTGATCCACTTGGACACTCAGTCATCTATCCATCCACCATTTATCATTTATTACAATCTATGCAGAGAATTGAGTGTTGGATATACAAAGAGGAATTAGACATGATCTAATTGTCAAAAAATTCTCAGTTTAAATGGTGCCTTAACCATAGACAAAATAATTAAAATACAAGTGTGAATATATATATTCATTGTATTTTTGGAATATAGAGGAAGTAAGAGAAATGTCTTAAAGTGTGTCTAGGGAACTGAATAGGTGTATAGGCATATAGGATGTGGATAATGGAGAGAGGTACTTGCAGAGGAATTGGTATGGGCAAAGTGGCAGAGGCCTGAGACAGCCTTGCTCATGAGGCAGTGAAGAGTCTGCAAAACCATAGAGTAGACAGAAAGGAGACAAGAGTAGCAGGTAGGATGGGTTAAGACACAAATGACTATATCTTCCTCAAAGAAGCTTTATGCAACAGTGAACCAATGTTTAGTTTGTTGTTGTTGTTTATACAAAAAGGGTGGTACAGACCGGCCAGCATGGCTCAGTGGTTGAGCATCAACCTATGAACCAGGAGGTCATGATTTGATTCCCAATCAGAGCACATGCCAGGTTGTGGGCTCCATCCCCAGTGTTGGGGTGCAACAGGCAACCAATCAATGATTCTTTCTCATCATTGATGTTTCTCTCTCTCTCTCTCTCTCTCTTTCTCTTTCTCATCAATAAAAACATATTTTTAAAAAAGGTGGTTCAATACAGTTTTGTACCGAGGTAACTCAGTTGAAAATGGGGAAGATGAATCAGAACATTTGCATGGAATGGTTAGAAGCAGGAAACTAATTATTTCACTTAATATATAAAAATATTTCCCAGATATATTTTCTCACTTGAATACTGACAAGACAACTGATAACCACTTAGAACTTGGCAAGAGTTTTCATTTTCCTAAAATGTGTTAATATGCCTTGCTATCAGTGATGGAATCCTATATAATAAAAGGGTAATATGCAAATTGACCCTAATGGGGGAATGACCGGTTGCTATGATGCACACTGACCACCGGGGGCAGACACTCAATGCAGGAGCTGCCCCCTGGTGGTCAGTGCACTCCCACAGGGGGAGCTCCGCTCATAATAATGGCTGTGAGCACAGTGGCAGTGGCGGGAGCCTCTCCTGCCTCCTCCACAGCACTAAGAACGTCCGACTTCGGCTTAGACCGGCTCCCCACAGCCGCCCTAAGCCGCAATTGAACATCCCCCCAAGGGCTCCCGGGCTGCCAGAGGGATCTGACTGCCAGCTTAGGCCTGATCCCCCAGGGAGTGGACCTAAGTTGGCTGGTGGATATCCCCTGAGGGGTCCCAGACTGTGAGAGGGCGCAGGCCGGGCTGAGGAAACCCCCGAGTGCACGAATTTCCGTGCACCCAGCCTCTAGTATTAAATAAACAACTGTATTTATAAGTCATTCTGTCATTGTGCAGCCAACACAAGGCATTTCAGAACCATATTCCCATTGGGGGCTCAAACAAATGCTTCATGTGTCAGCATGCCTGGGAGCCACTTCTTCCCCAGGCTTCAGTGAAATTTGTGTTAGCAACATCGATACTCAGAAACCAATGCTAAGAAAGAAATACAACATGAAAATGTAAAATCATTCAGAAAATAAGTTGAAAATAATCCAATTAATGTTTCCCATTTGCCTTCTGGACCCAAGTTTTATATTTGTCTTTCTTTTTAAATGAAAACTTACATATAGCCGAAACCGGTTTGGCTCAGTGGATAGAGCGTCAGCCTGCGGACTGAAAGGTCCCAGGTTCGATTCCGGTCAGGGGCATGTACCTGGGCTGCGGGCACATCCCCAGTGGGAGATGTGCAGGAGGCGGCGGATCGATGTTTCTCTCTCATCAATGTTTCTAACTCTCTCTATCTCTCTCCTTTCCTCTCTGTAAAAAATCAATAAAATATATTTAAAAAAAAAAAAAAAGAAAACTTACATAAATAAGCACTGAAATATCAAAGATGACTTGGCAAGTGACCAGACATTCACACACTAAGTTTAAAGAACGGAGCCTCCTGTGTATGGCTGAGCCACCTCAGTCAGTCAGTCTGTAACTCTTCCCACGAGAATGCGCTGGGGTTTTCATTGACATCATTTCTTATGGGTGAGAAAGTGAAGCCTCGGTGCAGTTAAGACAGCTGCCCAGTCACCCTGCTAATCCAGCTTGAAGCCTGGGTTAAAACCCCAAATCTCACTCTGCATTCGAGCTCTTAAGCATCTCCGTTCTTTGCAGGAAAACATGCTCCAGACTCAGCAGGGGGCTCTCTGAAGATGTAAACATTATAACAGCAAGAGACTGCAGAAATAATGTCAGCCATGGTCTCTTGAGCCAGATAGCCCCGAAAATGGGAGCAAGGAACTCAGAAAAAGCAGTGCACTTATTTCTTCCAGTGAAGACGGAAGAGAAAAGTGGGCCAGTGATGGTCCACGAGCAAAGACTGCATCACACACAACGAAGGCTCCGTGAGTTGGCATTTATAGTCAGTGTCCTCACATGCCTGTTTCCCATTTCTCAGCTTTTAAAAGCTGACTCGGTTGAAAGGCTCTGAAACTGGACCCTGATGCTTACAGATTATGCAACAGAGAAAAATCAATCTCATGACGGAGACTTGGTCTTGGTTTCAGAATAATCCGGCATAATTCTAGAAATTTCCAGAAAGTTTGTGGACCACAGACTCTTCTGTCTAGAGACATCCACAAGAAGAGGGTTGGTCTTCCTCTCACAACACTCATCACTGTAGCCCTGGGACAGTGGCCTGAATAACGGCCCCCTCAAAGAGGTCACGTCCCAGTCCCCAAAGCCTTTCCATTTGCTACTTCACATGGCAAAAGGGACTTTGCAGATGTGATCACGTCACGATTTCCAGGTGAAGACACTATCCTGGATTACCCAGGTGGGTCCAATGCCAGGTCAGAGGCAAAGGCATGCAATGGAAGCAAAGGTCCCAGATGGAGAGACTTGACGATTTGAAGCTGCTGGTTTTGAAGATGGAGAAGTGGCGACAAGCCAAGGAATGCAGGAGGCCCCGCCCCGCCACTAGAAAAGACAAGGAACCGGATTCTCCCCAGAGCCTCCGGGAGGAACTCAGCCCTGCGGACACACTGATGCCAGGACTTCTTAGTCCAGAGCGTAAGATGATAGATCTGCGTTGTTTTAGGTCACTAACCCCGTGGTGATGTTCATAGCAGGGACAGCACCTGGTAAGACACCTGGTGACAGGATAGCTGTGGAAGCTTCCGAGCCTCTCTCAGCCTCCATTTCCCCCTCCATTAAGGGGAGATATTCCTCCTCCACAGGATAATCATGAAGGTAAAATAGTCAAGGCAGGCATCAACCAAAGTCCATTCCCTCCCTGACTGTCCCAGCAGGCGCTCATTACAAAGGCCCCTGCCCCTCCAGGCGGCCTTGCTTTCTTCTAGGCAGCTGGGCTTCTAGTGAAAATGCCGGCAACACTCCTGAACTGTGTCTCGTTTACTGGAACGGTTTCAGTGGAGTCTGCCCGTTTATTTTTCATTTGGGCAACCCTACATCGGGAACCCATATGAGAAAGTTGGCGATGGGTTTGTGCAAATAAAATAATGGGACGCTAACAGCTTATTGCATGTAAGAGAACACTCACGCCCCATAAACACTGGCAGCTGGGCACTGAATATCGGTGCAAAGCCACGAGACTTAACTCAGCAGTTGGACACCAGGCAGCGTGCTGGGGAGCACAATGCAAGTCTGGAGCTGAAGCCACGCAGAGACACGGCTTTGCCAGCAGTGACCCTTTGGCACCCTGGGAACCTCTTCCTGCACCCGCCGGTCCTCGGGCATCTGTGCTAAGCCTTCGGGAGCAATTAAGATTGCATGGCTTTTTGTCCCTGCCTCCAATTTATGGTCCCCCAGTAGCCAGTTTCGCGACAAGCTCCGCTCTGGTGGCTACAAGCTCACACCCGGTGAAAGCTGACAAACAGCCGCGGAAACTCCTTGCCACCACGCTGATTCCCTCCCAAGGCTGCGTGCGCTTTAATGTACACCCACCGCGCTGCCATTCCAAGTGGGAACGCGTCCCAGGGTCTGCGGAACAGTTTATTCCTCGGCTCTTCTCTCTGATAACTGCTTTTGTGATCCTATTAGCCAGAGGCAGGCAGATTGCGAAGCCATTCTCACAATGTTATACCCTTGCATCTTCTATTTGTGAAAACGGTTTTCACTCCCTTTGTGTGTGTGTGTGGGGGGGGGGGGGGGGTTATTGATTGATTTTGATTCACTGTGTAAACAAGTAAATGAAATAATCCACTTGAGAAGAAAACTGGCAGAAGGAGCGAACAGCCGAGCGAAAAGCCCTGCTCAGCCCCACACCCGGTCTCAATGAAATCTGCATAGCGTATGGCTGCTCAAGATCAAGTCCACCCATAAAGGATAGGCTGCCACGGAGGAAACACCCTGAGAACAGGATCTCAGATTCTCAAGAAATGGATGGTGAAGGAGAGCAGGTTTTAAACGGACAGATTTGGGACCACAGCAACTTCTCCCTGCGCCCAGGAACGTACTTACAGGCGCGCACCTGCATCCGAGTGCGCATGCGCCTGTGTGCGTGTCCCTTCCCTTTGGGCTCAGAGAGCTTGGGGTGAGCCTGGGATTTGGCTTGGAGTCCCGCTGCCCAGTCTGGAAATCAAGCTTCCTCTCCCTGACCTCGTATTTTGGCTCACACATTCGTATCGCAATGTCCCCACGCCTGCTGCTTCTAGCTCCAAAATGCAAGTGTTTTTGGAAACACCATATGAACAGATTTGTGTCATTAATTATAAAAGGACACAGTAATAGGAGCGATCACTCCGAGCATCATGTGCCAGGCTCCGTTCTGAAGGCTTGGTGTGCGCAATTCATCCTCATAACAACCTGACAAGGCAGGTCGGCCTCTGGTTGCACCTCCTCCAAGAGCCTCGGCTACGTAGCTCTCTGAATGCTCTGCGCCCAGCATGCCGTCCATCCCCCCTTACCACGGCCCGCACCAGGTTTCACCAGTACCTGTCATCTCTTTATTGTCTTGTCTCTCTCTGCCTGTGACACCAACGTTCCTGGATGCCACAGACTTCTTTTATTTACTGAGTATTTGTCGACTCTGGTGGCTCCAAAATGCATAGTAACTCGCCAAAGGTGGACTTGCTCACAGCAGATCTAGGATCCGAATGTGAGTCCATCTGAACCGAGGCCTGAATCCTGCCGCCGCTGCGCGCAGTTATGCTCTTAATAAATAAGGGTGTAAAACAGTCAAGAAGCAAGATTTCAAAAGGCCACGTTCTGTATTCAGCTGGTCTTCTCCACCTCTTTCTCTCTCTCTCTCTCTCTCTCTCTCTCTCTCTCTCTCTCTCTCTCTGGATAACGAGAAAGAAATACATACTTTCTTATTCCCTCTTTTGCCATTTTCACCTCCTGCCCATATAAAATCCAAATCAGCGAGTCACAGATTGTCAGAAGACTAGAAAGGGCACCCCCAACTACGTTAGGTTTCCTCGAAGATTCAGTCTAGGACATTTATTCCAGATAACGAATCAGCAAGACGGGTCCACAAGCTCACTGAAATCCTCCCTGCCCGGGGGCTCTGAGGGATTGTGATAACAGAGGGGCAAATTGATTTTTAAATGGAAATAGACAAACAATGCTTAATGTGTGTGGAGAAATTCAAGACCCTTTGATGGGAAGAAGGGCTTCTCAATATTGCCAGATACAAAAGCGTTTTAAAGCCAGTCTTAAAAATACCACAAAATAGCTTTCTCAGGACAGTCTGCATTTAAGGGAAATATATAATCATATAATAGAGAGTGGTACCTCCCAGTGCTCAGACCCCATCAATAGATATCAGAGGCCTGAGAGGACCAGACGCACAACATTGGTCAAGAAGGTGTTGCCTGCATGTTTGTGTGATGCTGCAGTTCCTGCTGCCACTAGGGATGAACCAACCATCACAGTAACATCCAGAAAATTTAGAGCAACTTGCCAGGCACTGGGTGAAGTCTTTTACGTGTACTATCTCGTTAAATCAGGCCACCAATGTTATAAACACACACCTCAGAACTGGGAACAGAATTTCATTCTCGTGAATGCTGCTGATGCACTTCCTGGCAGTCACACAGAATTATGTGATTCTGAGTGGCAGGCATCTGAAAGAGCTATTCGTCTTATGTCACTATTTCTGATAAACTTATAATTTTTAAGAGTAGTGTTTTTAAATTAAAAAAGAGAGAGAGAGAGAGAAACAGGCATGATAAGAAGTACTGCCCCTGGGAATGTGTAACTAGCCCTTTTCCTAACTCACAGGACTGCCACACGACCTCCAGGGCGGGACAGAGCACAGCTGTTTCAGGAAATGAGAGGGAGGGGGACATCCCTGTGGCTGAAACACAGACCTCTCAAGGCTTACTTTTTACATTGCCTTGGTTTTCTCCCCGGGTTCACCAAAAGGATGGGTTCATACCGTGTCCTCAAAGAAGTTCTGTTTGACTGGTGCCCTATACATGGCTGATTGAGATCACATTAGGGGTACATTGGAAAAGTATCCTGCTAAGCAAATCTGATTTATAATGCATTTGAATCTGAGTGAACTTGATCAAAGAACCCTCTGGTTGAACCCTTAACTGAAAGATTTCAAAGAACGTCTCCGAAAATATCTCCCCCAGCTATCAAACCACTTTCACAGGAAGCCAATGTCACCAGGAAGTTGGTGTCAATGTTTAGCAGAAGCCTCACTAACGGGATAGTAATGAGGGAGAAGCTAGGTTGCAGCCAAGCCTTTGCACTTTTGGCCAAAGCACCAGGGGAGATCCTTGACTTAGACAAAACACGCTCCACAGACTCTTACCGCAGACACAGGATCAGATTAGTTATAGGGGAACCTGAAAATCTATTTCTGATGGGAGCTCTTTCTGAGGAAACCTTGATTTAAAACACATTACACACACATGCGCACACAAGTCTACCTGAAACCTTCCTGCGGTCTCATTGAGATTCACCTCTTTCCATTTTCTGAAAATACACACACTACTTCATTAACACCAGAAGGCTCTCTCTTGACCTGTTTGTGGAGAAACAGGCATTCTGTGTCGTGCGAACACCAGCCTTGCCCTGCGCCATCTCACAGAGCCAGATGGCCATCCAGGGCATCAATCAATCATCTTCCCTCGCTTGGGTTTCACGTTCCTTTCCAGACTTCCCCCAGCGTCGCCAACATCTCTGCTTCCAGGTCTGGCTGCAGGAAGGGGGCTGTGGGTCACCACCCTCTAAGCCGTTCCCAGGGGCACCTGGAGTGTGGCAGTCTCCACAGGTGCTCCTGGGCTCCCACTTCCTCTTCCACAATGAGTTCTCTACTTTAGAGGCAAATGAATGAAGGAGCAGGGGTGTGTGTGCAGTGGACGTTTAGCAGGACAGGGGTTTATAGACACACACTCCAATTATTGTCAAGTTGTCTGCACAGCATACGTACACGACTATGTATGTGTGTACATCTGTGGCTATACACGGGCATATACATACAGATAACTTTATGTTATTATTTTTCATATAGATAACTTTATACATACACATTTCCCTTTAGAAAAAATGAAGAACATGCATGAGCTTTTTAAAGTGTTGAAAGTCATATTCGATAACATCTCTGCTCAACACCCTCAGGAAACCTCACATTTCATTCAGAATGAAATTCAAAATCCAGGGTCCCCAAAGTCCTATATAATCCTGGCAATCCCCTCCTTTACCTCACCAACTCCCTTTTCTTTTCTTTTTTTTAAATATATTTTTTATTGATTTTTTACAGAGAGGAAGGGAGAGAGATAGAGAGTTAGAAACATCGATGAGAGAGAAACATCAATCAGCTGCCTCCTGCACATCTCCTACTGGGGATGTGCCCGCAACCCAGGTACATGCCCTTGACCGGAATCGAACCTGGGACCTTTCAGTCCGCAGGCCGACGCTCTATCCACTGAGCCAAACCGGTTTTGGTGACCAACTCCCTTTTCTACCATTTCCCCGTGCCCTGCTTCCTTAAGGCCATTCTGGATCCCTCACTGTTCCTCAAGCACATTCCTCCCACTCCTACCTCAGGCCCTTTGCACATGCTGCTCCCTGGAATGTGCTTTCTCCCAGAGGAATGCCTGGCTCACACCCTCAGCTCCCTGCCAAGTATTTCTATCACACTGTTTCCCCTGGCCATCTCGTCTCATCCTCTGAATTTCCCTGCCTAGCCTGTAACCCCCTGACACATTATTTTGTGTATCATTTATTGCCCGTATCTATCCCATTCTAATGATTTCTCCACAACTACAGGAACTGTTTCTTCCTCACCTCAGAGCCCTCGTGCCCAGAACAGTGTTAGCAGGCTCTGACATATTGGTTGAATGAATGAGGCTGGTCTGATCCCATTGGACTGGACTGCTGCCCATCACAAAGCTTAGAGCTGGGTGGGACTTAGAAATGGTGATTCTTCAATCCTTTCTCCCCACTAGCCAGGGGGCAAGACCACACCCAACACACCACACAGGTGAACCCAAGCCCTGAAATCTGAGTCAGGAGAAGCATCTAAGGCCAGGGCTGGCAGCTCAGAAACCCAGCCTCTGGCAAAGGGCCCTGTCAGCACAGCCAGATCTTTAGCAAGCAGGACAGTGAGGTGGTCAGAGCTGGGACAGGGCCCCGGTGCCCAGTGAGGAGGAGCAAGCAGGGCCCAGGAACAGGCCTTGCCCCACTTTCGAGGGCGGCATCCATCAAGTTTACTGGCAACCAGCGCACAGCATTGCCCTCCAGGAATCGGCAGGGAGAGTGGACAGGTGGAGAGATGGCGCCAGCGAGGGGCCAGTGAAGGGAAAGAAATGCACCAGGAAAGAGTGTTTATTCCCGTGAGAAGAGGCAGATTCTGAGAGCACAGGTAGAGGAAAGAGGACTGGACCAGAGGCAAGAAGAAGGAGCCGGATAAGGGGAAAGACCTGAAACTCCAGCCGGGGCTGACAAGGGGCTCCTAATGCTGGGTCCCCTTCAACATCCGCTTTGGGGAAATCTGCATGGAGACGCCCTCTGTGGGGTCAAAGACATAAGTGAAAATTGTAAACCCTGCCCATGGGTGGCCCCTGCTCGCCTCCCTTCCCAATCCCTCTCACCCTCTCGGCCCTAGGGTGTCCCTGTGACTGTCCACAAACAGTCGTCCGCCTCCGGGGCCAGGCTAAAGGAAGGATTGCAGACATGTTCTGCATTTTATTCCCTACAGCAGGTCTTTCTACCTAAATGTCATGTCTTGGGAAGCTGGAGTAGAAGCCACCGCTTAGTTTTTCTGCTCTCTCCCTGCAGTCAGTCCTCCAGCATCTGATGGCCGGTGCTTCTGCCCGCTCTCTGTCGCCTGTGGCTCTGCCTCTACAGAGGACGCTGGAACCCCTGCGTACAGTTTGCATAGCAATTGCCAAGGAATTAAATGGTGTGGGGTCCCGTGTGGCAGGAGCCATGGCAAGTGCCACAGATAAATAAAAAGGAGAGGTGTGCACGCCTTTATTTTGTGAGTTATAAACCCAGGCGTGGGCAGGAATCAGAGAACCCAGCAGCCATCATGAAACAAAAAGTTGCTGTTTTTTGCTGTCCCTTTCCCTTTTTCCGAATGAGTACGTCGCCACCTGGTGGGAAATCTCTGAATCGCCACCAGCAATTTCAGAAATAACCCAGAGATGGAATTTACCTGGTAAACACAAACCTGGCCACAGAGGAGGTCGTTGTCCGCGGCCGCAGGAAGGACTGAGATAATGGAAGGAGCACAGACTTCAGATCACCTGCCGACCTTCCAGAGTCCCTCACATATGACTTGCTCCCAGGAGATCAAACCCTTACACCTCCTCCTTTGTTTCAGCGCATCTGCCCTGACCTGGTGTTCCAGGTTTCCCAGCTCCTCACTGCTGCTAGCTCAGACTGAATCCATTGTTTACTTGATTATTAATTAGTTAACGGAGACCCACCTTGTCAGGACAGCCACCTTCCTGCCCCCTGAGGCCTCCCAATGCACCTCCTGTGACACGGGTCACACCCACTGATCACACCTCTGCTCGTTGCCCCGGAGTTGTGCACACCTTCTCCTCCACCAGCACCTCAGCCCCGGGTCTGTGCCGAGGTCCCAGCTGGAAGCCGCAGTGACAGTCCGGCCAGAGAAAGGTTGCTTTGCATGAACACCATGAAGACAAAACAAACGCCATCAGCTCGACATCAGGAGATTTCACAAAAAAACTTGGATTTCCCGAGTTTCTGAGAACAAGGGGCAGAAGGTTCTCTGGATATGAGGCAAGTGTTGGAGATGAGCTGACTGGCACAGCTGTGCACCGGGCGCATGGAAATCCTTCAGCCCTCTGATCTGGAAACCAGCGCCCCCAGCTGCCCTGCTCGGGGACTCTGGACCGAGTCAAGGACACACAAGACGCCCGCTGTCCTTTCCCCCAGGTCTCTGCCCATGCCATTTCCCAGACCGGAGCAGTCCTTTGCTACTTCACATGGCTCTCTATGACTGCGCCCAACACACACACTCCCCCCAGCATCACAGTGCACCCCTCCCCCCCCAGCCCCGCTTGTTCTTCAGCATCGCCGTCTCACAGCTTTCGTCCTCACTGTGCCCCTTCGTAGAATGCGTTTCCCCCCAGACTCTGTGAGGCTGGCCCACCAGGCTTTTTCTTCCAAGTCTCCGTATCATTGCGACCTCCTTTTCCGCCCTACTTAAAATTACAGCACCCCACCCAGAACTCCCTACACCGCGCCTGCCTGGTTTTCTCAGCAGCACCGTCCACAGCAGGCAAGACACACATGTTATCTAGTTTTTACTTCCCCAACAGAATATTCCTACCAGGAGGGCAGGAACCTTTGTTTGTTGTATTTACTTCTGTGTCTCCAATGTCTAAAGCACATAATAGGTGCTCAATAGACATATGGTGAATGGGCGAATGAGTGACTGGCCGTCAGGAGCCATGCGTTATACAAAGTTGTCTCTTTCATGCCCTATCACAGCATCTGCTCTTTAGCAACATAAATAAATAAATAAATAAATAAATAAATAAATAAATGAAATCACAGAGGCCTGCTCAGTAATCACTGGACATGGGGAGCGGGAGGGGGCTGTATGCAAGAAGAAGCAGGCCAGCACCTAGTATGCCACTCCAGAAAGGTGGCATTCTCAGACACCAATTGTCTGCCATGCTGGGCTCTCCCGCCCTACGGCAAAATAGCTAAGTCTACCGGTTGTCTTTATCACCTCTTTTTCTTTCCATCACTCTCACTTTTTCCTTCTCTTTCATGGGTTTGGGGTGCCCCATCTTCCTACAGATTGGTCCTTCTTCCTCTACTGTACCTGCCTGCCTGGAGAGCAATGCCTGCTTAAGTTTCTACACTCTTCTTAGTCATTCTTCAGGCATCACCTCCTCCAGGAAGCCCTCCATGATTACTCCAGTTAGGAATAGGTCATCCATCTCTGGGCTTCCAAACATTCAGGATTTAGCTGTCATCACAGCCTGTCATCACACTGACTTGCATCTCTGTCCTCTCAAGCTCTCCCACCCAGTGTTAAGCTGCTTGAGAAAAATCACTTCTGTGTCCAGGTCTTCATGTTCCCTAGTGTCCAGATTCCCACATCCCCTTGTCTCTGGGTCCTCATGTCCCCGAGTGTCTGGGTCTTCATGTTTCCTAGTGTCCAGGTCCTCACGTCCCTTTGTGCCCAGGACCTCGTGTTTCCTAATGCCCGGGTCCTCACGTCCCTTTGTGCCCGGGACCTCACGTCCCCTAATGCCCGGGTCCTCGTGTCCCCTAGTGTCCGGGTCCTCACGTCCCCTAGTGTCTGGTCCTCACGTTGGGTGTTGCTCTGGGCTTTTGTTGATAGAGAGAACATATCCATGATTGCTCAATAAATGATCGCTCCTTGCTCCCCTGGGAAAGGTCAGCTTTAAGCAAAACAGTCCGTTGAGAAGGGACAAAAGGGAGCGTCTGGGCGGGGTCCGTGCAGCCTCCACCTCCCTGAATTATTTTTTATACATAGTCAAGTAACGCGCTGAATACGTTGGGAACGTCACACCAGCCGGTTTCTCAGTGCCAGTACCCTGTGCACTGCTGGGCACGCCGCAGGCACCCTCCCATCCTGGAACACACAGGCGCTCCTGTCACCAGGGCGGCACCCTGAGGATGCATCTCGGGCCACTGCCTCTCCACGCCACAGGAGAGGGGATGAGGTTTGGAGTCATTGGGTTAACTGGCTTCAGGCTCCAGGCTCCAGGCTCCAGGCTCCAGGCTCCAGGCTCCAGGCCCCAGGCCCCAGGCTCCAGGCCCCAGGCCCCAGGGTGGACTCTATCAGGCACACCGTTCCTCTTTGGAACTCCTGGACCAGGCAGGCATGGGGAGGACAAACAAGTCAAAAATGAGCACACTAGCCACCAGAGAAAATGGAATCTGGAGTCCCTTGTCCTGGGGCAGCGACGCGCTGCCATTTCTGACAGGGAATCTGAGAAGCTGATAGAGGACATTTCCTTTCCTCTCTGCAGGGCGCTCTCTTATCACAGCAGCCTCGCAAGTGTTGTCTCAAATTCAGCTGGTGTACTTTTCTTAGTTGGAAAATATAAACTCAAAATAATCCCAGAGGATATTTGCATACAAATTATATTTGGCACTTTTATAACATACTATGCAGTCTTCAATGCATTTTGATGCGGCAGGGTATGGTATAAGGGGGAAATACATGGTTTACTAATAACCAATTGCTTTTTTCACAGATAAATCTGTAAGGGCATTATAAGAAGGTAGGGGCCGGGGGAAGAGGGGAAAAAAATCCCACAACATAATGGTAAACCAGGTCTGAAATGCTGAGAGCATCTTCCAAAGAAAGGTGGTTAACGGGTCTTTGAATCATCCGAGACCACGCTGCTGCCCGATGTGTGTGCTTGGAGAATGAGTTTTACAAAACCTAGAGAAGAAGTGCTGGGCTGAGATGGGAGTGCTTGTAGAAGGAACGCGGAACCTTCATTAATTCACGTGGGAAGCCAGGCTCTCTGGCCAAAGGTGGAAGCGTCCACTCTAGAGAAAAAGCCACTTTCCTGATCCCAAGACTCCACCCAGCAAGACCAAATGGGGTGACAGGCTTGGAGCTCACAGCGGAGGGGGAGGGTTTAAGGTGGTGTCGATGCCTGATATGTTTATGTTTCATATGTATTGATTTCTACCATCCGCGGACAATCACTACCCTACAGAAGCACTTGCTATCTCCTGAGCATTCGAATCATTGTTGGATAAACACACACATCAATCGACCTGTTTTTGCAAAACTGGCACTGAGAGAAATGAGGACGCTTGCTTCCAGGCTCACTGGAGTTGAAACCCAGGTCTGTGGGACTTGGAGGATTCCGTGGCCCCTTGCTTCCTCGGCTGCATGGGAGCGTGAGTTCCTCCGTCCTTACAGGGAAAACCGTGGGGCAGAAAAGGGGCAAGAAGAAATGAGAGCCATTCGTCCCCGAGATGAGGAGGTGTCCCGGGCCGCCTAAGGACGTTCTCGGCCATCAGTGTGCCTTCACAGCTCCCTCCTTTGTAAAACGGTATTGAGAATTACACACACACACACACACACACACACACACACACACACACACACACACACGACTGGGTTTGTTTACAGACCAGTATAATTCAAAGTGGGTTTTTCTTCTGATTTTAAAAGAAAGTAAAAGATTTTTATGAGCCTCTCAAAGTATCCTGGGTCGCAGGCATCGCGCCTTCTGTGCCTAAGGGAGACTGCAGCCCTGATAGTATCATGGGAAAATCTCCGTCAACTAGCAATGCTCACAAAAAAATATGCTATGCAAGTCACATGTCTGCAAGGTTCTGATGCTCACAGCATTTGCCAAACACTATTTAATTAGGATTACCTTTGGCTGTTCACCTTGGAGACCCATCTTTGGTGGTTTACCCAAATAGAAACTTTTTTATGAAATCGGCCCAGACATGGCAGTGGGTCCAGCTACTCATGGGGAGTCCTAAGGACCCAGGCTCCTTCACGTTTCCTCTCCGACATCCTCACCCAGTGTCTGCTCCTCATGGAAGCAATCTGGCTTCTCCATCTCCAGCCATCACATCTGCATTCGAGGCACGGAGGAGGGAGAGTGCCAAGGAGGAAGGACAAAAGCCTTCCCTGCTTTATTGAGGAAAGAAAGCCTTCTGCGGGGGCTTCTGCCTACATCTCATTGGCCAGACTGGATGCCAGGACCTGGCAGAGCACCTGGGAAAGTGGGCAGTTTCAGGTAGAGCCAGGGCTTCCTCCAAACACAACCAGGTTGTTAGTAAAGAAAAGACTGGATATGGGGTAGGCAATCAGTGCTGTCTGCTCCAACAGCCATCATTTCTATAAATCAAACTGACGGCCCCGTCCTAAGCATGACCAAAGCTTTGAAACTATGGCTCAGTTGAGGATGTGTCAGCCCACCAGCACACTGGGCGAGTTCTTGGTTGTCACCTGGGATTACCTCCAAGCCACCTGCCCTCCGTTAGCACCTCCGCAAACTGAGGAGTAGACTGAGCATCAGGCTGTTTGCTAACATGCCTGCACCTGCGGTAACCACTTCCCCAGGCGAATGCATTTTTATAAATCACATTTCTTAGTATGAGACACCGGGGTTGTCTTTCTAGGCCAACAAAAAGAGGTGTGTCTTTGCATCTACTGCCTGGCTAAGCCTCAGTTGCTTGTGGATTTTTAACTCAGGTGCTGGTTTCTGGATGGAAACTCTGCTGTGCGCACCCAGGGCTTGGCCGAGCCTCTCTGCTCTGCCCTGGCCCAGCCACTGAAACGCAGCATCTCGGTGCTTCTCCCACAGGACAGAAGCTGCGTGAACCCTCGCTACTGAGCATGGTTGTTGGTGACTGAAGCACACAGTGTCTATAGACTAAACTATGAACATGACAACAAAACCTTCAGCTGTCCCACGGGATGTGACAAGGTTAACCAGCTGCCCGAGTTTGCCAGGGACCCTGGGGCTTCCCAGGACATGAGATTTTGCATGTTAACACCAGAGAAGTCCAAGGCAAGGCAAGCCAGGACAAGTTGGTCACGGGGGTGCAATGCCCATGCTATGTTGGCTGAGAACCGATCTCAAGTAACTTCATCATGACTAACAAATATCACACCTGGGATTACCTCCTGGGCCATTTCATTTTGTCCTCAGAGGGAGGGACCATGGTTATTCGCATTTTATGGATGGGAAAAGGGGGCACTGACACCTGAGGATCTAGTCAGAAGCAGAGCCTGCTGCCAGAAACCCCTGCTCCTGCCCACAGCCCCTACCATCCCCTGGGCTCCCTCTGAGATGCTGGGCCATGTGAGCTGAGGCCCGTTTTCTGAGCAGGCAGGGGGCCCACTGTCTCTCTGTGCATATGCCAAGGACTTCTGTTTTACAACTGGGAGTAGAACAAGGGTCTATGGGCAGGGACATTTGTCCATGCTTGATTTTAGGGGTTCACCACTTGAGGCAATTTTCCCCCAGGAACTGATGGAGACATTTTTGGATGGGAGAGGGGTGCTACTGGCATCAAGTGAGTAGAGGTCAGGATGATGCCAAACATCCTGCAGTGCCCAGGACAGCCCCACCACTAAATGATCCAGCTAAATTGTTCAAAAGGCTGAGTTGGAGAAAGTCTGCTTTCCTGGAATCCTCATCCATCCTGGGAAGCAGGGATCATGACATCACTTGACAAGGTGGGAATCTCAGAGATGCTAAGGGTCCTGCTGGGGGTCAAGGAACTGGTAAGGGGCACAGCAGGGTTTGGAATCTGGGTATGGTTCCAAAGCCCATACACCAAGTCACCTTCAGGTCCTGTCTATGGGCTGAAGGCATCGCTCCACCTGGTCCTACTCCCAGCACCCTGCCTAGGGCTCGGCATTTAGGATTTCCTGTTTGTCCACCCCCAGTGACAGCCAGAAATGTTTTGTGGTGTTTTTTTTTTGTTTATATTTTTATTCCCATTCTTTCTTTTGGCTAGTTCTATCAGCTGTCTAACCACAGTCAGGAATCCCCCCTGGTTTGGACTTTAATTCCTCCTCTTGCCAGCTGTGAGGATTTGAACTCAGCTTCTCTAAGCCTCATCTGTGAAAGGAGATATGCTCCCGCCAGGCTGTGGGGAGGATTAGCTGAGAACATGGGTGAACTCCAGGCCTGGCCCAGGCTGAACACAGAACACAACGACTCTCATTCCATCTCTCGTCCTCCAGCTGGGAAACTGGCACAGAGGGGGGTGAAATGAAGTTATTCCCAATTTCAGTGACATCTTTAAGACTATCAGAGTAGGGTTATTTTGGTTGTTTTTATCTCCTTTTTGGTTTAGCTTTCTTGATTCTGGCATGCAGTAAGAAGTAGAGCTTACCATGAGCAGCCTGCATCCGTCCAAGGAGCAGCAGCCTCGCAAGCAGCCTGCCCCAATCTGAGAGGCAGCAGCCCCTTGAGCAGTCCTCCCCCATATGAGGAGCAGCAACCCTGCGAGCAAACTGCCCCTGTACAAGGAGCAGCAGCACCACACAAGCAGCCTGCCCCCATCCAAAGGGCAGCAGCCTCGTGAGCAACCCACACCCATCCAAGGAGCAGCATCTGCATGAGCAGCCTGCCCCTTCCAGCCAGAGGAGACACCACTGCTGCGAGAAGCACCCACTAGAGGAACCGCCAGCAACTGAGGAGCAGCCTCTGCTGCAACCACCCAAGGAACAGCCAACACCCAAGGAGCTGCTGCCGCCCAAGGAGCAGCCCCTGCATTACTCGATATGTAGATCCTTTGGTGAGAGCAAAAATGGGGAGACAAAGAAACCCCCAAAGGAAAGGAAAAGAAGAAATCGCCAGAAAAGAAGCTAAGTGAAATGGAGGCATGAAATATGTCAGAAAAAGAATTTAGAATAAGGGTCTTAGAGTTCATAAACCAGATGGATGAAAAAATCAACAACTTATGTAAGAATCAAAAAGAAATAAAGAGTGATTTAGCTACAATAAAAAAAAACACCATGGAAAGTTTCAAAAGTAGACTAGGAGAAGCGGTGGACCAAATTAGCCAATTAGAAGACAGGGAAAAAAAACACACCCAAACTGAACTGAAATTGAAGAAAAGAATTAAAAGACAGGAGGAGAGCCTAAGGGAGCTTTGGGACAACATGAAGTAAGCAACATATGAATAATAGGGGTGCCAGAACGACAGGAAGAGGAACAAGGGTTAGAAAACCTATTTGAAGAAATAATGTCAGAAAACTTCCCTGATGTGGGGAAGAAAAAAGTCACACAACACAGAGTCCCAAACAAAATGAACCCAAAAAGAGTCACACCAAGACTCGTAATTACAATGGCAAACATTCAGGACAAAGAGAGAATCTTAAAGGTTGCATGAGAGAGACAGAAACTTATGTATAAGGGATCTCCCATTAGATTATCAAATGATTTCTCAACAGAAACACTTCAGGCCAGAAAAGAATGGAAGGAAATTTAAAAGTGATGCAAAGCAAGGGACTGAATCCAAGAATACTCAATCCAGCAAGGCTATCATTCAAAATTGAAGGGGAAATAAGGAGATTCACAGACAAAAAAAAGTTAAGGGAGTTTATCACCACCAAGCCAGCAATGCAAGAAATGCTAAAGGGACTGGTGTAAAAAGAAGAAATAAAAAGGAAAGAAAGAACACAGGCAGAAAAAATAAAAATGGCTACAAACAAGTACCTATCAATAATAACTTTAAACATAAACAGACTAAATGCTCCAATCAAAAGACATCGAGTGGGTGAATGAATACAAAAACATGACCCATATATATGCTGTCTACAAGAGCCCCACCTCAGAACAAGGGACTCACACAAACTGAAAGTGAAGGGATGGAAAAATATCTTCCAGGCAAATGGAAAGGAAAAAAAAAAAAAGCTGGGGTAGCAATACTTATATCTGACAAAATAGACCTCAAAGTGAAGGCCATAATAAGAGATAAGGAAGGCCACTTCATAATACTAAAGGGATCAATACAACAAGATGCTATAACCCTGGTAAACATACTAGTATATGCACCCAATGCAGGAGCAACCAGATACATAAAAAAACTCCTAGAGCCATAACCAGTTTGGCTCAGTGGATAGAGCATCAGCCTGTAGACTGGAGGGTCCCAGGTTCGATTCTGGTCAAGGGCATGTACCTTGGTTGCAGGCACATCCCCAGTAGGAGGTATGCAGGAGGCAGTTGATCAATGTTTCTCTCTCATCAATATTTCTAACTCTCTATCTCTCTCTCTTCCTCTCTGTAAAAAAAAAAATCAATAAAGTATATATTTTTTAAAAAAACACAACTCCTGGAAGATATCAAGGGAGAGATTGACAATACAATCATAGTAGGGGACTGTAATACCCCACTGACATCACTGGATAAATCCTCTAGACAAAAAAATCAGGTAAGAAATAGCAACCCTAAATGACTCACTAGAACAGATGGACTTAAATGACATCTTCAGAACATTTCACCCCAAAGCCACGGAATATACATTCTTCTCAAGTGCACATGGGATATTTTCAAAGATAGACCACATATTGGGTCACAGGCAAAGTCTCTCCAAATTCAAGAAGATTGAAATCATATCAAGCTTCTTCTCAGACCACAATGGCATAATATTAGAAATAAACTACAATAAAAAAATTCAAAAACTGCCCTAACCAGTTTGGCTCAGTGGATAGAGCATCGACCTGGGGACAGAAAGGTCCCAGGTTTGATTCCGGTCAAGGGCATGTACCTTGGTTGTGGGCACATCCCCAGTAGGGGGTGTACAGGAGGCAGCTGATTGATGTTTCTAACTCTCTATCCCTCTCTCTTCCTCTCTGCAAAAAATCAATAAAATATACTTAAAAAATTCAAAAACTTGGAAGATGAATAGCATGCTATTAAACAATGATTGGGTTACTAAAGAGATCAAAGAAGAAATTAAAAACATCCTGGAAATGAAAACACAACAATCCAAAATCTATGGGACACAGTGAAAGCAGTCCTGAGAGGAAAGTTTATAGCACTACAGGCCTACCTCAAAAAAACAAGAAAAAATGGTAATAAATCATCTAACTCTACAACTTAAAGAATTAGAAAGAGAGCAACAAGAAAAGCCCAGAGTGAGCAGAAGAAAGGAGATAATAAAGATCAGAGCAGAAATAAATGATATAGAGACAAAAAAATAATACAAAAGATCAATGAAACCAAGAGCTAGTTCTTTGAAATGATAAACAAGATTGATGAACCTCTAGGCAGGCTCACCAAGAAGCAAAGAGAGAGGATGCAAATAAGCAAAATCAGAAATGAAAGAGGCAAAATAGCAACAGACCCCACAGAAATACAAAGAATTGTTAAAAAATACTATGAACAACTCTATTCCAACAAACTAAACAACCTAGGGCAGGGGTGGGCAACCCCTGGCTTGCATGCCAAACATGGCACACCAGTAACTTTTGCTGGCACGTGGAACCCTCTCTTATAATCTTCCATTTACAATTTTTTTCTTAATATTGACTTTTATTATTTTTCAGATAAATTCAGTGTAGGTGCATTTTAGATAAATAAATAATTTTATGTAACAAGTTATCTTAAAGACCATAGACATGGATTGATGAGAGAGGGGAAGAGCAATTTCTATGCCTCTGCCTTAACTCTCCCTGACTTCCTAAATCCGACCAGTGTTTTGGTTTCATCCACATACGCTTGTGAATCTTTGTTCTCAGTGATGAATTTTGTTAAGTCTCATAATAGGAGTAGCCTGACAGATGAAAGTAGTAGCTCGTACATATCTCTGAAGGTCACGAAATATAAACCTGATGTAAAATCTCTGTCATCAGTGATGCAGCAGCAAAAGTCCTACTGATAATATCAAACGAAGTCATAAAGTTTTCTGTCGGACTATCACTACATTAAAAAATAAATGTATTTTTCATCATCAGATACTGTGTTTTTGTCGCTCGAATGAATTTCATTTTTTCTTCAAGGTTAATATGTACACCTTCACATACGTACACCTTAAGAGATATCAAGTAGACATAACATGTTCTCAAAAAATTAGGGTTGGCACACAGAAAAATTTTGAGTGAGAGATTTTGCTGGTTTTAGCACGCACGCACAAAAAGTTTGCCCACCCCTAACCTAGGGGAAATGGACATATTCCTAAAAAAATACAACCTTCCAAAACTCAATCAGGAAGGATCTAAAAATATCAATAGGCCGATAACTATGGAGGAAATTGAAGCAGTCATCAAAAAGCTTTCAGCAAACAAAAGCCTGGGGCCAGACGGCTTCACAGGGGAGTTTTACCAAACATTCAAGGAAGAACTAAAACCTATCTTCCTCAGACTATTGCAAAAAATTCAAGAAGGAGCACTTCCAAGCTCATTCTATGAAGCCAGCATTACCCTAATACCAAAACCAGATAAAGACAACACAATGAAAGAGAATTACAGGCCAATATCCCTCATGACCATAGATGCCAAAGTCCTCAGCAAAATTCTAGCAATTTAGATCCAGCATTACATCAGAAAGATCATACACCATGACCAAGCAGGATTTATCCCAGAGATGGAAGAATGGTACAATATCTGCAAATCAGTAAACATGACACATCACATAAACAAATTGAGAGAAAAAATCACATAGTCATATCAATTGATGCAGGAAAAGCATTTGACAAAATCCAACACCCTTTCTTGATAAATACCCTCAGCAAAATGGGAATACAAGGATCATTCCTTAACATAATAAAAGCCATATATGACAAACCCACAGCCAACATCATACTCAATGGGCAAAGCTAAAACCATTTCACGTAAGAACAGGAACAAGACAGGGATGCCCACTTTCACCACTCCTGTGAAGGTTGCATGTACTGGAAGTGCTAACCATAGCAATTAGACAAGAAGAAGAAATAAAAGGTATTCAAATTGGAAAAGAAGATGTAAAACTGTCATTATTCACAGATGACATGATACTGTACATAGAAAACACTAAAGACTCCATCAAAACATTATTAGACTTAATAAATGAATTTGGCAATGTAGCAGGATACAAAATTAACGCCAAGAAATCTATGGCATTTTTATATACCAATACTGGACTTATAGAAAGAGAGATTTAAAAAACAATCCCATTTACCATCGCACCAAAAAAAATTAAGATACCTAGGAATAAACTGAACTAAGGAGGTAAAAGATCTGTACTCAGAAAACTACAGAACACTGAAAAAAGAGATAGAGGAAGACATAAACAGATGGAAGAACATACCGTGTTCATGAATTGGTAGAATCAACATCATTAAAATGTCCATACTACCCAAAGCAATCTATAGATTCAATGCACTCTGCATTAAAATACCAACGGCATATTTCACAGACCTAGAACAAACTGTCCAAAAATTAATCTGGAATAAAATAAAGACCCCAAATAGCTGCAGCAATCTTGAGAAAGAAGAACAAAGTAGGAGGGATCTCAATTCCAGATATCAAGCTGTATTAAAGCCACTGTTCTCAAAACTGCCTGGTACTGGCACAAGAACAGATATACAGACCAATGGAATAGAACAGAGAACCCAGAAATCGACCCAAGCCATTATGCTCAATTAATATTTGACAAAGGAGGCAAGAACATACAATGGAGTCAAGACAGTCTCTTCAATAAATGGTGTTGGAAAATTGGACAGACACATGCGAAAAATGAAACTAGACCACCAACTTACACCATACATGCCAGGAGCCAATTCCAGCATGACAGCAGGGCTGAATCTGGGAATGGCTGATGGCATTTCCCCAAACCTGAATAGGATACATTAAATTGATTGTTTGCTACCACACAGCTCAGGGCATCTTAATCTACATGTTATTGCCTCCTACTGGCCAAACACCTGAACAGCCGTAGGCTAATTCTCCCCATTCTGACAATGGACTCTGTATATGAAACCCTGACCCTTTGAAGTGTATATCTCTACCTTGCCTCAGGAAAAATTGTGTTAATAAAAAGCATGGGGTCCTGAGACGAGGAGATCTTAGTTTCCTTTAAACTAGGCTCCTCTGAACCCCAAATGCCTTTCAAAATTATATTTTGTCATTGGACTCTTTAAGTTACACACAGCCCCTTTTTCAGATTGCTGAACCCTTCTTAATGCCGGAACAAGAACCCCGGCACATACACAAAAATAAACTCAAAATAGATAAAGGACTTAAACATAAGACGGGAAACCATAAAAATATTAAAGGAATCCACAGGCAGCAAAATCTAAGACATATGCTGAAGCAATATCTTCACAGATACAGCTCCTAGGGCAATGGAAACTAAAGAGAAAATAAACAAAAGAGACTACATCAAAATAAAAAGCTTCTGTACAGCAAAAGAAACCATCAACAAAACAACAAGAAAGCCCACTGCATGGGAGAACATATTTGCCAATGTTATCACCGATAAGGGTTTAATCTCCAACATTTACAGGGCAGGGAACTCATACAGCTTAACAAAAGGAAGATAAACAACCCAATAAAAAAAATAGGCAACGGACCTAAATAGATACTTTTTGAAAGAGGACATAAGGAAGGCCAAGAGACATATGAAAACATGCTCAAAGTCACTGATCCGAGAGATGCAAATCAAAACGACAATGCGGTACCATCTCACATCTGTCAGAATGGCTATCATCAACAAATCAACAAACGACAAGTGCTGGTGAGGATGTGGAGAAATTGGAACCCTCGTGCACTGTTGGTGGGAATGCAGACTGGTGCAGCCACTGTGGAGAACAGTATGGAGTTTCCTCAAAAAACTAAAAATGGAACTTCCATTTGACCCAGTGATCCCACTTCTAGGAATATACGCCAAGAAACTAGAAACACCAATCAGAAAGGATATATGCACCCCTATGTTCATAGCAGCACAATTCACCATAGCTAAGATTTGGTAACAGCCTAAGTGCCCATCAGCAGATGAGTGGATTAAAAAACTGTGTTACATCTACACAATGGAATACTACCCTGCAGTAAAAAAGAAGGAATTCTTATCATTTGCAAGAGCATGAATGGAACTGGAGAGCATTATGCTAAATGAAATAAGCCAGTCAGAGAAAGATAAATATCACATGAGTTCACTCATTTGTGGAATATAATGAACAACATAAACTGATGAACAAAAACAGATCCAGAGACAGAATAGCATTGAACAGACCGTCAAACCTCAGAGGGGAGGTAGAGAAGGGTGGGGGTAAGGGGGAGAGATCAACTAA